>NC_069503.1:638500362-638767862 GCF_027579735.1 Bombina bombina
AACCCTTATCCAAACCATCCTGAAGAAACTGTAAAATTCTAGGAATTCTAAAAGAATGCCAAGAAAATTTATGAGAAGAACACCATGAAATGTAAGTCTTCCAAACTCTATAATAAATCTTTCTAGAGACAGATTTACAAGCTTGTAACATAGTATTAATCACTGAGTCAGAGAAACCTCTATGACTTAGAACTAAGCGTTCAATTTCCATACCTTCAAATTTAATGATTTGAGATCCTGATGGAAAAACGGACCTTGAGATAGTAGGTCTGGCCGTAACGGAAGTGGTCAAGGCGGGCAACTGGACATCCGAACCAGATCCGCATACCAAAACCTGTGTGGCAATGCTGGCGCCACCAGCAACACAAATGATTGTTCCATGATGATTTTGGAAATCACTCTTGGAAGGAGAACTAGAGGCAGTAAGATGTAAGCAGGATGATAACACCAAGGAAGTGTCAGCGCATCCACTGCTTCCGCCTTAACATCCCTGGACCTGGACAGGTATCTGGGAAGTTTCTTGTTTAGATGAGAGGCCATGAGATCTATCTCTGGAAGACCCCACATCTGAACAATCTCAGAAAACACATCTGGATGGAGAGACCACTTCCCTGGATGTAAAGTCTGGTGGCTGATATAATCCGCTTCCCAATTGTCTACACCTGGGATATGCACCGCAGAGATTAGACAGGAGCTGGATTCCGCCCAAACAAGTATTCGAGATACTTCTTTCATAGCTTGGGGACTGTGAGTCCCACCCTGATGATTGCCACTGTTGTGATATTGTCTGTCTGAAAACAAATGAACAGTTCTCTCTTTAACAGAGGCCAAAACTGAAGAGCCCTGAGAATTGCACGGAGTTCTAAAATATTTATTGGTAATCTCGCCTCTTGAGATTTCCAAACCTCTTGTGCTGTCAGAGATCCCCAAACAGCTCCCCAACCTGAGAGACTCACATCTGTTGTGATCACAGTCCAGGTTGGCCGAACAAAAGAAGCCCCTTGAACTAAATGATAGTGATCTATCCACCATGTCAGAGAGTGTCGTACATTGGGATTTAAGGATATTAATTGTGATATCTTTGTATAATCCCTGCACCATTGATTCAGCATACAAAGCTGAAGAGGTCTCATGTGAAAACGAGCAAAGGGCATCGCGTCCGATGCTGCAGTCATGAGACCTAAAACTTCCATGCACATAGCCACTGAAGGGAATGACTGAGACTGAAGGTGCCGGCAGGCTGCAACCAATTTTAAACGTCTCTTGTCTGTTAGAGACAGAGTCATGGACACTGAATCTATATGGAAGCCTAAAAAGGTGACCCTTGTCTGAGGAATCGAGAAACTCTTTGGTAAATTGATCCTCCAACCATGTTTCCAAAGAAACAACACTAGTTGATTTGTGTGAGATTCTGCAGAACGTAAAGACTGAGCTAGTACCAAGATATCATCCAAATAAGGAAACACTGCAATACCCTGTTCTCTGATTACAGAGAGTAGGGCACCCAGAACCTTTGAAAAGATTATTGGAGCTGTTGCTAGGCCAAATGGAAGAGCAACAAATTGGTAATGCTTGTCTAGAAAAAAGAATCTCAGAAACTGATAATGTTCTGGATGAATCGGAATATGAAGGTATGCATCCTGCAAGTCTATTGTGGACATATAATGTCCTTGCTGAACAAAAGGCAGAATAGTCCTTATAGTCACCATCTTGAAAGTTGGTACTCTTACATAGCGATTCAAAATTTTCAGATCCAGAACGGGTCTGAATAAATTTTCCTTCTTTGGGACAATGAATAGATTTGAATAAAACCCCAAACCTTGTTCCAGAAGAGGAACTGGCATGATAACCCCTGAAGACTCCAGGTCTGAAACACACTTCAGGAAAGCCTGAGCTTTTACTGGATTTACTGGGATACGTGAGAGAAAAAATCTTCTCACAGGAGGTCTTACTCTGAATCCTATTCAATATCCTTGAGAGACAATGCTCTGAATCCATTGATTTTGAACAGATTTTATCCAAATATCCTTGAAAAACCTTAATCTGCCCCCTACCAGCTGAGCTGGAATGAGGGCCGCACCTTTGGTTTCCTGACTTTGGTTTCCTAAAAGGCTTGGAGTTATTCCAATTTGAGAAAGGCTTCCAATTGGAGGCAGATTCCTTGGGGGAAGGATTTAATTTTTGTTCCTTATTCTGACAAAAGGAACGAAAACAGTTAGAAGCCTTAGATTTACCCTTAGGTTTTTTATCCTGAGGCAGAAAAACTCCCTTTCCCCCAGTAACAGTTGAAATAATAGAATCCAACTGGGACCCAAATAAATTATTACCTTGGAAAGAAAGAGATAGTAATCTAGAATTAGATGTCATATCAGCATTCCAGGATTTAAGCCACAAAGCTCTTCTAGCTAAAATAGCTAAAGACATGGATCTAACATCAATTTTGATAATATCAAAAATAGCATCATAAATAAAATTATTAGCATATTGCAGTAAGCTAATAATTCTAGATAAGTCAGAAACCAATTCCTGTTGCGCTAAATTCTCCAACCAGAAAGTTGATGCAGCCGCAACATCAGCCAAAGAAATTGCAGGTCTAAGAAGATGACCTGAATATAAATAGGCCTTCCTTAGATAAGATTCAAGCTTCCTATCTAAAGGATCCTTAAAGGAAGTACTATCTTCCATAGGAATAGTGGTACGTTTAGCAAAAGTAGAAATAGCCCCATCAACTTTGGGGATCTTTTCCCAAAACTCTATAGATTTTGCTGGTAAAGGATACAATTTTTTAAACCTTGAAGAAGGAATAAAAGAAGTACCTGGCTTATTCCATTCCTTTAGAAATCATATCAGAAATAGCCTCAGGAATAGGAAAAACCCCTGGAGAAACCACAGGAGGTTTAAAAACAGCATTTAAACGTTTATTAGACTGAACGTCAAGAGGACTGTGTCACAAATATCTCAGGATTCAGCTGCTAAGGAGTTAACTTTGTGTAGCTTGCACTCAAAACAGTTATTTGTTTTCAAGAAGAATTGTGTTTGTATTTTCTTTGAAGTGCCAGAACCCCCTAAATAGCCACCAAATGTTAGTGTGTATGCATTGGGTCATAAAGTCACTGAAACTCTTAGTCACAGAGATACACAGGATAAAGTTTATGGCTTAAGCTGTCAATAGAATGCCTGATGCAAAACAGGCTCTTCATTACAAAAACTGACCAGGTCACTAACAGGACATTGGTATATTATGTACATATGTGGGTTAAAGCTGTTATAACCTAAAGGCAGGTAAATATGACAACCTATGGCATATTTGATATCAAACCAGTTCTCCCAATAAAACTAAGAGGTTCTAAATATGTAAATATAGAAATTTCTTACCTAGCAGGAATGATAATGGGTTGTATAAATTCAGGCAAGAAATTAGTCTATTGAAGGTTGTAAAGACAGGGGAGTTTCTTAGCCCGCCCAGGAGGGTGTGGTTAAGCAACCTTATCTCTGAAAAGTAGGGTTTAAGAATCTTATTTTTAACAATAAGATTGTCATTCTTACAAGGGGAGCTGCTGTACAGAAGTAAGGAGCCATCATTTTCATGCCAGCCCCTGGCGCATATCTTGAAGACTAGGAAAGTATTCAATTCTGTTTTTCTCCTTTTTATTTTAAAATACTGTTTGCGTGTGTAATTTTATTTGTAACAACTTTTTATTAATAATGCATTGTGCATAATATTTTTGGCATAATAAATAATTCCTTTATTAAGTTTGGCCTTTGTCTAATAATTGAACCACGTTACTGAAAGGACTGGAATATTAGAACTGTATAATTTTAGGTTATTTTCTGCTAAATTGTATTTCTAGAGTTAAGGTGTAAAGTCTGGGGTTTTCCTTAAGATTTTCCCTTTAATAAATTTGAAGTGGTGGCAGCATCTGAGCTATAGGATTGTTGGTTTAGTGTGGGTGACATTAAAAGGGAGTTTAGGGCATTTCTCTTACGTCTAGTACAGACTAGGGAGTGGGATTAACTCTTGCACCCACTAAACTGAATCACAAGCTTGCCTGGTGTGGCTAGATTGTGACCTGTTGGTGACAGAAAAGGGGGCTGAAAACCCTTTCTGTGCCAAATAAGTGACTGGCGCAGGGTTGGATAACCTTGGGTCGTCACAAATTGGTGGGCAGCGGTGTAGATCATTTTTTTTATTATTAGATTTTAGTGCTTGTGGATTTGCTAGTGTGAAAATCCCGGTACTAAAAGAAATTGTTTCTTACAATTTCCAAAGGCTAAAACTCAGTGCATTATATAGTCAGACATTGCAAACAGTCCCCTTCCCTATTCTCTGTTTTTCTTTTCTATTTTATTTTTGCTATGGAGGCATACGAGCAGCGATCTAGAAAGGCACTTATACTCCTATGCCAGGAGCGGGATATTCCAATACGTTCAAAGAACAAAGATTCACTAATACAAGCTCTTGTTGAATATGATAACAGCCAAATCACACCAGTTAAAGTCTCAGGAGAGATGTCTGCAGCTGTGGGCGGTGATTCATCAGGATCTGGGGATCCATTGGACTGTTATTTGCAAACTGTTCTTAAACATATGGGCTCAGTGGATGCAAGTTTGCGCATGGAACTGATTACAAAGTTTTATGAAAGACAGGCTGCTGAACGACAGGCTGCCATGGCTGAGAGGCAGGCGTCTCTGGCAGCTGAGAGACAGGTTGCTGAAAGACAGGCGGCTGAATGACAGGCGGAGAGAGAGTATCAGCTACAGCTTGCACGGTTGGAGAGAGGGATGGTCTCACCTGTTAGTGAACCTAGAGACCCCCCTGCTCCCAGAGTGCGTGCAGAGAATTTTCCCACCCTGGAGAAAGATGGAGATGTGGATGTATTCCTGCGTAGCTTTGAGAAAGTTTGCAGACAGTTCCAGTTGCCAAGGGAGCAATGGGCCAAGTACCTTACCCCTGGCCTGAAAGGTCCTGCACTGGAGGCTTTTGCTGAACTACCCCCAGAGTTTGATCAGGACTATGATTCCATTAAAGCTGCACTGCAGAGGAGATACACTCTTACTCCTGAAGTTTACCGAAAGAAATTCCGTTCCCTGCAGAAAGGTTTGTCAGAGAGCTATATTACAGCTGTTGGGAACTTGATGACAGCCTTTAAACAGTGGGTCAGAGGATTAAAAGTTGCCACAATGGAGGAGCTGGAAGATTTGATGGTGAAGGAGCAATTTATGCAGCTGTGCCCAGCCGGAGTTCAAGAATGGGTTTTAGACCGGAAGCCCATAACAGCATTGGAAGCTGGCGAGCTAGCTGATTTTTACACAGCTAACAGGTCTCCAGAGAATGGGAGGAAATCCTTTTCTAAGGGGGGATCCACCTGTAAAGGAGCTGCTGCACGACCCCCCTTCACAAAACCTGCTGTGCCTTTATCCAGTGTGTCTGCTCCCTCTGGGAAAGGAGGGGCGAGTGTTGCATCTGGGCAGGGGGATACCCGCAGATGTTTTGTTTGCAACAAAGTGGGCCACATCAGCTCCACTTGCCCAGAGAGGATTAACTTGGGGCAATCAGCTGGAGGGAGTAATCCCTCAGAAGTACCAGCATCTGTTTTGTTTGTTACCTGTCCAGAGGAAAACAACCATGAGAACTTGCAACCTGTGACTGTTGGAGATAAGGTAACCCTAGGGCTAAGGGACACAGGTGCAGAAGTGACTATGGTGCATCCAAAGCTAGTGAACTCTGAGAACATTATCCCTGGAAAGACTCTAGCAGTTAAAGGGATTGGGGGAATGAAACTTGCAGTGCCTATGGCACGTGTATATCTTGATTGGGGAGTGGGGAGAGGTTTAAGAAATGTGGGGGTATCTGAAAATATTCCTAATGATGTCTTACTGGGTACTGATTTGGGTAGATTGTTATCTCTCTATGTGCCTGACAATGCTACATGTGACCTAGTGACATTAGTTGCAGACCCTTATGTGGAAAGGGCTGTGTGTAAAAATGCTCAGAGACATTATAACCAGGAGGGAGGACAGATTGCATGTGTGCGCAGGGCTGTGCCTGAACTGGGGGTGTCTGTGCTGAGAGGTGAAGCTGTACGAGGAGATACTGACTGGGGAGAACGACAGACAGACGGTGTGTGTCTTCCTGTACTTAAACCAGCAGTATCGGCAGAATTACCGTTAGCTGTACAGGGTGAGGCTGATGGGGGAGAAAGGCAGATAGACTGTGTGGGTCTGTCTGTGCCTCAACCAAGTTTAGCTGTACGGGAAGAACTTGTCTGTGAGAGAAGGCAGATGAGGGGTGCGTGTCTGTCTGTGATTGAATCAGTGGATTCTATAGAAGGAGGTGAGATTGACGGGGGAGAGAATGACTGGGTGACTGGGCCGCTGGATGATGTGTGCCAGTCTCTGCCAGGGACAATTCCATACCCTGTGAAAAGACACAATAGTTGGGATAAATGGCAGAAGGAAGAAGTGTGCTTGTCTGCACCAGTGTCAAAAGGGTCCCAAATTCTGTGTGATTATGCAAAGTGGCAGACTGACTGTGAGAGAGAGCAGGGGGGCAAACTAGCCCACTCTATGACAGAAGCAGCAAAGCCACAGATGTCAGAATGTGTGGGGGAGGAGAGTACAGAATACTCTTTGAGGGACCCCCAGAGTGAGTGTGAAAGATTGTGGGTGACAGAGACCCCAGTACCCTCAGCTGTGACCTATAAACAGACTGCACAGGCTAGGGGACAGAGACTGACACACTTCAGGCACAGGGGGGAGGAGTACAGAGAAGTGTATTTACACAGCCCCACAGTGCCATTCAGCAAATACACTGATAGATGTGCAGCATCAGTGTCCTCAGCAGGTTCAGCAGTTAGAACGCACAGTGAGGAGGAGGGGGGCAGTTAGTCAACCCCCTACCAACCATAACAGAGTGCAGGAGTACAGGAATTCTACTCCAGTGGGAGGGCAAGAGCCTATGGTAGTTAAGCAGCAACTGACAACACACAATATGTTTAGAGAGCAGACCATAGGTAGCAAGACACTTGGTTTCACAGGCACCTCTGTAACAGGGGATGATGTGTTATTCCTGGATAAGATGCAAACCTTATTGGGGGAGGTACCTGCAAAACCCAGAGATGCCATAGTCGCACAAAAACAGTTGCAGGAGTTTACTGCCAGAGAGGGAGTGTGTGAGATGGTCCATAATGTTCTTGTACTCACGCCCATGATACAGAACAAACTAGAGGCTGCATGGGAGGGGCCCTGCAATATATTCAATCAGTTGGGTAGAGCAACTAGTGTGTTACTTTTAAAAGGAGGGCATCCTGCTGCCAAAACTGCTAGGTGCAATCTGTCTGGCAATGGTGTTCTCACCGCAAGGGGAAGCTCCTTTTGATACGCATCGGGAGTGGCTCATAGCCACCCCCTTTTGCTTCTCTTATTGGGGGAGGTGTCACAAATATCTCAGGATTCAGCTGCTAAGGAGTTAACTTTGTGTAGCTTGCACTCAAAACAGTTATTTGTTTTCAAGAAGAATTGTGTTTGTATTTTCTTTGAAGTGCCAGAACCCCCTAAATAGCCACCAAATGTTAGTGTGTATGCATTGGGTCATAAAGTCACTGAAACTCTTAGTCACAGAGATACACAGGATAAAGTTTATGGCTTAAGCTGTCAATAGAATGCCTGATGCAAAACAGGCTCTTCATTACAAAAACTGACCAGGTCACTGACAGGACATTGGTATATTATGTACATATGTGGGTTAAAGCTGTTATAACCTAAAGGCAGGTAAATATGACAACCTATGGCATATTTGATATCAAACCGGTTCTCCCAATAAAACTAAGAGGTTCTAAATATGTAAATATAGAAATTTCTTACCTAGCAGGAATGATAATGGGTTGTATAAATTCAGGCAAGAAATTAGTCTATTGAAGGTTGTAAAGACAGGGGGGTTTCTTACCCCGCCCAGGAGGGTGTGGTTAAGCAACCTTATCTCTGAAAAGTAGGGTTTAAGAATCTTATTTTTTAACAATAAGATTGTCATTCTTACAAGGGGAGCTGCTGTACAGAAGTAAGGAGCCATCATTTTCATGCCAGCCCCTGGCGCATATCTTGAAGACTAGGAAAGTATTCAATTCTGTTTTTCTCCTTTTTATTTTAAAATACTGTTTGCGTGTGTAATTTTATTTGTAACAACTTTTTATTAATAATGCATTGTGCATAATATTTTTGGCATAATAAATAATTCCTTTATTAAGTTTGGCCTTTGTCTAATAATTGAACCACGTTACTGAAAGGACTGGAATATTAGAACTGTATAATTTTAGGTTATTTTCTGCTAAATTGTATTTCTAGAGTTAAGGTGTAAAGTCTGGGGTTTTCCTTAAGATTTTCCCTTTAATAAATTTTAAGTGGTGGCAGCATCTGAGCTATAGGATTGTTGGTTTAGTGTGGGTGACATTAAAAGGGAGTTTAGGGCATTTCTCTTACGTCTAGTACAGACTAGGGAGTGGGATTAACTCTTGCACCCACTAAACTGAATCACAAGCTTGCCTGGTGTGGCTAGATTGTGACCTGTTGGTGACAGAAAAGGGGGCTGAAAACCCTTTCTGTGCCAAATAAGTGACTGGCGCAGGGTTGGATAACCTTGGGTCGTCACAGACTGGTTACCTCAATATCCAAAGTAATTAACACTTCTTTAATAAAGAATGCATATACTCAATTTTAAATAAATAAGTAGATTTGTTAGTGTCAATGTCTGAGGAAGGATCTTCTGAATCAGATAGATCCTCATCAGAAGAGGATAAATTATTATGTTGTTGGTCATTTGAAATTTCATCAACTAAATGAGAAGTTTTAAAAGAACTTTTACATTTATTTGAAGGTGGAAATGCAGAAAAAGCCTTCAGAATAGAATCAGAAACAAATTCTTTAAAATTTACAGGTATATCATGCACATTAGAAGTTGAAGGAACTGCAACTGGCAATGTACTATTACTAATGGATACACTATCTGCATGTAAAAGTTTATCATGATAACTATTACAAATGACATTCGGCGAGATAATTTCTACAATTTAACAACAAATGCACTTAGCTTTGGTTGAACCGATGTCAGGAAGCAATGTTCTAGTAGAAGCTTCTGAGGCAGGATCAGGTTGAGACATCTTGCAAAATGTAAGATAAAAAACAACATATAAAGCAAAATTATCTATTTCCTTATATGACAGTTTCAGGAATGGGAAAAAATGCAAATAGCATAGCCCTCTGATAGAAAAAAGCAAGAGGCAAACATCAATGGGGTATTGAAATAATAAAAAAGTTTGGCACCAAGTATGACGCACAACGTAACTAAACTTTTTTGGCGCCAAAAAAATAACCGGAAATGACACACTAGCGTCACTAATGACGCAACAGTGTGAAAGGTCTCGGCGTCAAGTATGACGCCGGAAGTGACGAACTTGCGTCATAGACGTACTTTCCCGCGCCAAAAAAAATTTCGCGACGAGAATGACGCAATAAAGTTTAGCATTTGTCACACCCGCAGGCCTAATACCGCCCGCAATTTGTAAGAAGTAGTCAATTGAAAAAAAGACTAAACCCCAGGTAAGAAATGAATTTCATATTTAAAAGAGGTTTATATTCCCCAAATATGAAACTGACAGTCTGCAGAAGGAAATACATGAACCTGACTCATGGCAAATATAAGTACAATACATATATTTAGAACTTTATACAGGGAGTGCAGAATTATTAGGCAAGTTGTATTTTTGAGGATTAATTTTATTATTGAACAACAACCATGTTCTCAATGAACCCAAAAAACTCATTAATATCAAAGCTGAATAGTTTTGGAAGTAGTTTTTAGTTTGTTTTTAGTTATAGCTATTTTAGGGGGATATCTGTGTGTGCAGGTGACTATTACTGTGCATAATTATTAGACAACTTAACAAAAAACAAATATATACCCATTTCAATTATTTATTTTTACCAGTGAAACCAATATAACATCTCAACATTCACAAATATACATTTCTGACATTCAAAAACAAAACAAAAACAAATCAGTGACCAATATAGCCACCTTTCTTTGCAAGGACACTCAAAAGCCTGCCATCCATGGATTCTGTCAGTGTTTTGATCTGTTCACCATCAACATTGCGTGCAGCAGCAACCACAGCCTCCCAGACACTGTTCAGAGAGGTGTACTGTTTTCCCTCCTTGTAAATCTCACATTTGATGATGGACCACAGGTTCTCAATGGGGTTCAGATCAGGTGAACAAGGAGGCCATGTCATTAGATTTTCTTCCTTTATACCCTTTCTTGCCAGCCACGCTGTGGAGTACTTGGACACGTGTGATGGAGCATTGTCCTGCATGAAAATCATGTTTTTCTTGAAGGATGCAGACTTCTTCCTGTACCACTGCTTGAAGAAGGTGTCTTCCAGAAACTGGCAGTAGGACTGGGAGTTGAGCTTGACTCCATCCTCAACCCGAAAAGGCCCCACAAGCTCATCTTTGATGATACCAGCCCAAACCAGTACTCCACCTCCACCTTGCTGGCGTCTGAGTCGGACTGGAGCTCTCTGCCCTTTACCAATCCAGCCACGGGCCCATCCATCTGGCCCATCAAGACTCACTCTCATTTCATCAGTCCATAAAACCTTAGAAAAATCAGTCTTGAGATATTTCTTGGCCCAGTCTTGACGTTTCAGCTTGTGTGTCTTGTTCAGTGGTGGTCGTCTTTCAGCCTTTCTTACCTTGGCCATGTCTCCGAGTATTGCACACCTTGTGCTTTTGGGCACTCCAGTGATGTTGCAGCTCTGAAATATGGCCAAACTGGTGGCAAGTGGCATCTTGGCAGCTGCACGCTTGACTTTTCTCAGTTCATGGGCAGTTATTTTGCGCCTTGGTTTTTCCACACGCTTCTTGCGACCCTATTGACTATTTTGAATGAAACGCTTGATTGTTCGATGATCACGCTTCAGAAGCTTTGCAATTTTAAGAGTGCTGCATCCCTCTGCTAGATATCTCACTATTTTTGACTTTTCTGAGCCTGTCAAGTCCTTCTTTTGACCCATTTTGCCAAAGGAAAGGAAGTTGCCTAATAATTATGCACACCTGATATAGGGTGTTGATGTCATTAGACCACACCCCTTCTCATTACAGAGATGCACATCACCTAATATGCTTAATTGGTAGTAGGCTTTCGAGCCTATACAGCTTGGAGTAAGACAACATGCATAAAGAGGATGATGTGGTCAAAATACTCATTTGCCTAATAATTCTGCACTCCCTGTATAAATGCATAAAGTGCCAAACCATAGCTGAGATTGTCTTAAGAAATAAAAAACATACTTACCAAAAGACACCCATGCACATATAGCAGATAGCCAAAGCAGTACTAAAACAGTTATTAGTAGAGGTAATGGTAAATTGAGAGTATATCGTCGATCTGAGATGAATCTCTATGACCGATAACAGAGAACCTATGAAATAGACCCCCGTTAGGGAAATCATTGTATTCAATAAGTGATACTCCCTTCACGTCCCTCTGACATTCACTGTACTCCGAAAGGAATCGGGCTTCAACAATGCTAAGAAGCGCATATCAACGTAGAAATCTTAGCACAAACTTACTTCACCACCTCCATAGGTAAAACTGAATTATGGATGTGGTGAGGGGTGTATTTATAGGCATTTTGAGGTTTGGGAAACTTTGCCCCTCCTGGTAGGATTGTATATCCCATATGTCACTAGCTCATGGACTCTTGCCAATTATATGAAAAACGTTGTTGCAATCTAAAAAACAAAATACTTAATTTGCTCCATGGATGAGCTGAATATACAGCCCCACAACACGTTTTACTGCCACACCCCTTCTTCACACCTGTTGTATATAGTGAAGTCTGGCCAGAATCACTGTGGCTGTATATTTGTTTATCCATGGAACAAATGTATTTTGTTTTATACACTGTAACAGTGTTTAACCCCTTAAGGACATATGACGGAATTTTTCCGTCATAAAACAATTGAGCAAACTGAAAGCTGTGTCCTTAAAGGGTTAATATATGTTTTAGAAAGCAAGAGATTTTTTTTAATGATATCTTTTATTTATTTCAGTGTATCTATTTTGTATCATTGCTTCTATTTGGAATATGAGATGATGTATACAATATATTCTAGCTGACTTGATAGATATTTGTTGTATCAGTTGGTTTGATATATTACTTATATTAACTGATACATTATTCTTTACTAGTAGATCATAGCCACTTTTTTCCTATCTTTATTGCATAGAGATGATCATGAGATATTTTTCTACTCAACTTTTTACCGATATGTTGCATCACTTTCAAGTTATTCAGCCTTTGGGTAACATGTCCCTTTTAAGGTGCATTTAAAGTGAATGTAAAGTTTGAGGAATGAGTGCCCAGTTTTTAATAATCCTATTAAAAACAGGGGCACTTTCATTCATCAAACTTTAAATTACACTGCTTTTGTTAAAATACTTACCTTTTCTTTCTGCAAGCTGCTCCAGCGCTTCCTCCGCCCGTCGCAAGCCTCTTCTTACGTCAATAATGACGATTCCGGCATCCTCCAATCACGGCTTCCCCCCTGGGGGAATCACTGCCTAAAGCAACGTCGTGATTGGTGGAAGGCCGGAATCGTCATTTCTGGCGTCGGCAGAGGCTTGCGATGGGCGGAGGAAGCGCTGGAGCGGCTTGCAGAAAGAAAAGGTAAGTATTTTTAAAAAAAAAAAAACATTGAAATTTAAATTTTGATGACTGAAAGTGCCCATGTTTTTATTAGGATTATTAAAAAACGGGCACTGATTCATCAAAATTTACTTTCACTTTAATGCCAGCCATTAATGTGTTCTCTTTTATTCTGCTGATTTTTTTTTTAGATATTCATAGAAAGCCTTGAGCCATCCAGGATTAATCTAAATCATATGTAATCCTTCTGTTTGTCAAGAACTGAGAAATCAGCTGGCCTATATAGCAGTGAGCATCACTTCTCTATTAGCCGCACTCTTCAGGCAAGCAACATTACGAGCCAGACATTTTGAAAGAAAAAAAAAGTAAAAGCAAGAAAGATGTGTCTGTCAGCACAACATGAATAGCAGTTCTTGGACTTATTGCAGACATTTAAATATGATGGCCCTGACCTTTTTTATTGCCATAATTGCCCCACTATTCTCCTTGCCAGCACATTATAAAATATTGACAGCAATACTTTTCATTCTTTTTAGCTTTAATTGCCAATTTATCTCAACTATGAAACATCTGTCTTCATATCATTGAGGTCCTGTATTTTTATTATGCATCTAGCACCGACTTGCTTGTCTTTGTCAGGGGCAGCCATTGCTTCATGCAGATTAATGAGCCCCAAAAAATACCAAATTGAAAACATTATTTTTGTATTAGGAAATATGACTCTAGGTTGCTCAACTCATAGAATGTAAACCATTGTGTTACTATGCTACCTTCTGTTAGTGAATGTTCTGCATGTCGAATTAAAGAGACAGTAAATACCTTGAGATTTAAATACAAAATGTTTAGTAATGCACAGTAAAACAACTTTGCAATATGCATTCATTATTTATTTTTTCCCCTATTCATGTAAGTGAGCTCTGAAAATTGTGCATTTTCTAATTCTTAGTACTTGAAATGCACTCTGCAGGCATCTAAAGTCTAACCCTGCTACATATCTTGTTCTACTTGGCTTTAACTGATAGCAACCAATGTACTTTATGTTAATATTATGATGAGGTGAGAAGCTTTGTAATGTAATTAATTTTGCAAATATAATTGCAACATTGTAATACCATTTAAAAGAAAATCTCACACAAAGGTCTTGATTACAAGGGGAGCGCTATTTAAAACTCAGGGTGTGCTATCAATATTGCAGGCCAGAGCTCAGAATTTTTAGAGACATCTAGTGCGTATTAAACCAATTTTTATAAAAATTTAAAAATTTGGACATCAAAATGCCAAATTTGTTAAATTACTCAAATGTTATGTATGAAAATCCACATTTAATTTAATTTAAAATACAGTTGTATTCAAAAGTTTGGAAACCCTGGACCTAATTATATATATATATATATATTTCTTTTAATTTTCTAAAGTGAAAAGAAGTTAACACAACCTCTGCAATGAACAAACAACATATTTCTGCAAATTTTGATGCATTGTTACATTTATTCCTTTGCTGAATTTAGCTGATTAAAAAATAAATAATAATAATGCGATAATAATAAAAAATAATAATAAATGTGGAATGTGCAAACATTTGGCCACCCTTTCAGTTGATCCACTAGGTAATTCTTTGTAAGGTCTCAAAATCTTAATTGTTTAACTGACTTGTTAGGCCTTGGTTTGAGTCTAGTGATGTCTGTTCCAGTGTGTAATAAATTATATGACTCTTGCAACCTCTAAGGTGTTGAGCTTAGACTCAGCAATCATTGGTTCCTCTAATAATCAACTGACCAATGATCAGAAAATAAAGATAACTGTCTGTTACAAAGAATAGGGGTTATAAAAAGATATCTAAATGCTTCCTGCTTGCAGTTTACTCTGAAAAGTCATTAAGAAATGTAAGTTAAAGGGACAGTATACACCACATTTCATATAACTGCATGTAATAGACACTACTATAAAGAAGAATATGCACATATACTGATCTAAAAGTCCAGTATAAAACCTTTTAAAAACGTACACAAAAGCTCCCAGTTTAGCACTGTTGATGAGGTTAGGCTGGGACACTCAGCGAAAGAGGCTGGGAAAGCAGTAAGAGCAGACCCTCTCCCACCACAGCATATGAAAAGACAGATTACACAAACAGGAGCAAACAGAAATCTGTAGACTTGAGTCTACATCTGATACTTTGGGGCTTGGTAAGGAGTCTGAAAATCAGCACAATATTTAAAAAAAAAAATAAGCAAAACTATACATTGATACAAAAACACTCCCAGATGGGCTATATAAATGGATTCTCAACAAAATATATTTATGCAAATAAATATCTACATTGTCCCTTTAAAGGGACACTAAAAAAATAATTTTTAATACAAAATATTTATTTTATCTTGTTATATAACACAACAAGAATATTTTTTTAATAGCTAAACTACACCCACAATTTCTCTTATCTGGAGGAACCAATCTGTGCTTGAGTCAGCAGCTGATATAATCTTATCTGGTGAAGTCAATAAAAAAAAAGGCTTAGCCTTGAGATGTCTGCAGGGTACATTTCTAACTTTGGGAATTAGCAAATCCATAATTTTCAGAGCTAAATTACATGAAAAGGGGTAAAATAAATAATGAAAGTATAATGCAAGGTTGTTTTACTACACATAACTAAACATTTTATATAAAAATAATCTCTGGCGTTAATTGTCCTTTTAAGCTGAACTGATGAAGTCAAGACACATTTTTCTAATCTAATTGTTTATAGATTGGTCAGGAAAACAAAACAAAGCCCCCATATCACTGCAAAAGACTTAGCTGACACTGGAGTAGTTGTGCAATGGACAATTGTACAGTAATGCTTACAAAAACAGTACAATTTACTGGAAGCTAATGTCTAAGTCAGTGAAGACACTGAAGTGGAAATGTGTTTGAATATTCCAAGAATCTAAAATAATAAATACAAGTTAAACATAATTATGTATTCAAAGCAAAGATTAGCCTCAGAATAATATGTAGATACATTTTTACAAATATATTTAGTTGTTTAAAGGGAAATTAAACCTCATTTCTTTTTTTCATCATTCAGATAGAGCATGCAATTTTAAACAACGTTCCAATTTACTTCAATTATAACATTTTGTTAGTTTTCTTGTTTTCCTTTGTTAAAAAGCAGGAACGTCAAGTCAGGAGCGTGCACATTTCTGCAGTACTATATAGCAGCAGTTTTGCAGCAATGTTAAACATTAGCAAGGACACTAGATGTCAGCACTATATCCTGTCATGTAGTTCTCCAGACATGTGCACGCAACTTATCTAGATATCTCTTCAGCAAAGAATAACAAGAGGAGCAAATTTGACAACAGAAGAAAATTGGTAACTTTTTTTTAAAATTGTATTCTCTATCTAAATCATGAAAGTAATTTTTGGATTTCATGTCCCTTTAAATATTGAAAATATGGGGGGCGGAGCTTGCCAGCAAAGAGAGTGGCAGCACTTCTGTTTAGCTCTGCATAGAAAGTGACAAATAGCACTGGTTTTACGCCTTTTCTGGCAGAATATCACCCTAAAAAGCCCTCTAGATGATAGATGCACTCATAGAGATTATCTGATGTAACTTTGGAGTGGATCCCTGCCGATTTCCGGTATACCCGCAAACGAGAACCAGCAGATTTCTAGGAAAGGCAGCGGCTGTGGCCTACTCCGGATCCTCCGGCCCTGAAAAGGGGCTCAAAGAAGCGAGTGACCCACCCGATTACAGGGATGCAATAGAGAAGGACCCCAGGAGACTACAAATGGTGAGATTGAACGCATTTATTGACAGCAACCAGTTTTAAACACTCCGGGACCTATCTCCCATTACATAACAGGAGGATATTAGCTGCACACGTTCAGATAACTAACCTTACACTTTGGGACACTTTGCTGCTGAAATATAACTTTTTGGGGGTTTATAAGGCCACTTGAAGGACTCACACTACAGTTTAGCAGGACGGCCAGTGGCAGGAAAGGAGGCCATCTTATCTTGCAGCCTTTGCTATAGAACAGCAATCTCTTTTAAATAGTGCAGCCTTCATTTACTCAGTTGATTTTCAAACAAGCTGCAGAGAACTGAGAGCCTATATTGCTGTTTATTTTTCTCCTTTTCCAAATAATTTGCAGCTATCAACACACACGACTGTGTGAAGCAGAAACTGCTGACCCCCAATCTGGTTTTGCACATTAAATCTGACACAGAACAGCCGGAGCCATAGAAGTCTCATCTGAGCAGCAATAAATTAATACCAGCACGGTACTACTCTCTCCCCTCCCTTTTCCTGCCATCCTTTGTGGTGGTGGGTCATATCCTGCAGCCCTTTTTCCGTGATCGTCCTGTGAGGACAGTGCCCCTGGGGAGTAGAGATAGGCCTGGAGCAGGGTGAATTCTTACAGAGGCGGTGTGACTAAAGTCTAATAATATGCTGAACGCTTAGCTGCTGACCTTATGCTGTGCAAGTGTGAACGGATACCCTGCTAGCCTGTTAACATGAGTCATACGAAAGTATCTGGGGACATGTGTCCCGGAATATAGTAACCATAGCGGGGCAGAGAACATCAACATTACACCAAGACCACCTTTATAATCCTTATGCATCTCTAGATAGCGACAGTGCGGTGGGAGCCTTCCCCTCCAACCTTTAAGAACCTCACAAGTTTCCTTTTTTGCACCAAACGGATCATACTCCTATTGACATCTGCTCCCTGACTCACGACAGTACTTCATAGAGGGAACCTAGGGGTTTTCACAGGTCTCCCGAAATGTCTGCCAGGAAACCCTCTATGGACAAAAGAAGTAAATCTACGACCTTGAACACATACTTCAAGTCTTCCAAAACAATGAAACAGACAGACCAACCAGATACTGGAAACCCAGAAGATATGGACTCAGATTCAGAGTCTGCAGTATCAAACACAGATCAGACCCCAGTAACTAAAGCAGACTTGCAATTCTTAGTTTCAAAACAAGACATCTCAACTAGCTTTGATAAACTATGGTCTAAAATTGATTCTATGCACACGGCAGTTACAGCTAGTCTAACAGAGATCAGGTCTGACATTGCAGAACTAGGAGGAAGAATGGATACAATTGAAGAACATACAGAAGCAATTACTGAGGATGTGAATGGTGCGTATTAAACCAATTTTTATAAAAATTTCAAAATTTGGACATCAAAATGCCAAATTTGTTAAATTACTCAAATGTTATGTATGAAAATCCACATTTAATTTAAAATACAGTTGTATTCAAAAGTTTGGAAACCCTGGACCTAATTATATATATATATATATATATATATATATATATATATATATATATATATATATTTCTTTTAATTTTCTAAAGTGAAAAGAAGTTAACACAACCTCTGCAATGAACAAACAACATATTTCTGCAAATTTTGATGCATTGTTACATTTATTCCTTTGCTGAATTTAGCTGATTAAAAAATAAATAATAATAATGCGATAATAATAAAAAATAATAATAAATGTGGAATGTGCAAACATTTGGCCACCCTTTCAGTTGATCCACTAGGTAATTCTTTGTAAGGTCTCAAAATCTTAATTGTTTAACTGACTTGTTAGGCCTTGGTTTGAGTCTAGTGATGTCTGTTCCAGTGTGTAATAAATTATCTGACTCTTGCAACCTCTAAGGTGTTGAGCTTAGACTCAGCAATCATTGGTTCCTCTAATAATCAACTGACCAATGATCAGAAAATAAAGATAACTGTCTGTTACAAAGAATAGGGGTTATAAAAAGATATCTAAATGCTTCCTGCTTGCAGTTTACTCTGAAAAGTCATTAAGAAATGTAAGTTAAAGGGACAGTATACACCACATTTCATATAACTGCATGTAATAGACACTACTATAAAGAAGAATATGCACATATACTGATCTAAAAGTCCAGTATAAAACCTTTTAAAAACGTACACAAAAGCTCCCAGTTTAGCACTGTTGATGAGGTTAGGCTGGGACACTCAGCGAAAGAGGCTTGAAAAGCAGTAAGAGCAGACCCTCTCCCAACACAGCATATGAAAAGACAGATTACACAAACAGGAGCAAACAGAAATCTGTAGACTTGAGTCTACATCTGATACTTTGGGGCTTGGTAAGGAGTCTGAAAATCAGCACAATATTTAAAAAAAAAAATAAGCAAAACTATACATTGATACAAAAACACTCCCAGATGGGCTATATAAATGGATTCTCAACAAAATATATTTATGCAAATAAATATCTACACTGTCCCTTTAAAGGGACACTAAAAAAATAATTTTTAATACAAAATATTTATTTTGTCTTGTTATATAACACAACAAGAATATTTTTTTAATAGCTAAACTACACCCACAATTTCTCTTATCTGGAGGAACCAATCTGTGCTTGAGTCAGCAGCTGATATAATCTTATCTGGTGAAGTCATTAAAAAAAAGGCTTAGCCTTGAGATGTCTGCAGGGTACATTTCTAACTTTGGGAATTAGCAAATCCATAATTTTCAGAGCTAAATTACATGAAAAGGGGTAAAATAAATAATGAAAGTATAATGCAAGGTTGTTTTACTACACATAACTAAACATTTTATATAAAAATAATCTCTGGCGTTAATTGTCCTTTTAAGCTGAACTGATGAAGTCGAGACACATTTTTCTAATCTAATTGTTTATAGATTGGTCAGGAAAACAAAACAAAGCCCCCATATCACTGCAAAAGACTTAGCTGACACTGGAGTAGTTGTGCAATGGACAATTGTACAGTAATGCTTACAAAAACAGTACAATTTACTGGAAGCTAATGTCTAAGTCAGTGAAGACACTGAAGTGGAAATGTGTTTGAATATTCCAAGAATCTAAAATAATAAATACAAGTTAAACATAATTATGTATTCAAAGCAAAGATTAGCCTCAGAATAATATGTAGATGCATTTTTACAATTATATTTAGTTGTTTAAAGGGAAATTAAACCTCATTTCTTTTTTTCATCATTCAGATAGAGCATGCAATTTTAAACAACTTTCCAATTTACTTCAATTATAACATTTTGTTAGTTTTCTTGTTTTCCTTTGTTAAAAAGCAGGAACGTCAAGTCAGGAGCGTGCACATTTCTGCAGTACTATATAGCAGCAGTTTTGCAGCAATGTTAAACATTAGCAAGGACACTAGATGTCAGCACTATATCCTGTCATGTAGTTCTCCAGACATGTGCACGCAATCTGGTTTTGCACATTAAATCTGACACAGAACAGCCGGAGCCATAGAAGTCTCATCTGAGCAGCAATAAATTAATACCAGCACGGTACTACTCTCTCCCCTCCCTTTTCCTGCCATCCTTTGTGGTGGTGGGTCATATCCTGCAGCCCTTTTTCCGTGATCGTCCTGTGAGGACAGTGCCCCTGGGGAGTAGAGATAGGCCTGGAGCAGGGTGAATTCTTACAGAGGCGGTGTGACTAAAGTCTAATAATATGCTGAACGCTTAGCTGCTGACCTTATGCTGTGCAAGTGTGAACGGATACCCTGCTAGCCTGTTAACATGAGTCATACGAAAGTATCTGGGGACATGTGTCCTGGAATATAGTAACCATAGCGGGGCAGAGAACATCAACATTACACCAAGACCACCTTTATAATCCTTATGCATCTCTAGATAGCGACAGTGCGGTGGGAGCCTTCCCCTCCAACCTTTAAGAACCTCACAAGTTTCCTTTTTTGCACCAAACGGATCATACTCCTATTGACATCTGCTCCCTGACTCACGACAGTACTTCCTAGAGGGAACCTAGGGGTTTTCACAGGTCTCCCGAAATGTCTGCCAGGAAACCCTCTATGGACAAAAGAAGTAAATCTACGACCTTGAACACATACTTCAAGTCTTCCAAAACAATGAAACAGACAGACCAACCAGATACTGGAAACCCAGAAGATATGGACTCAGATTCAGAGTCTGCAGTATCAAACACAGATCAGACCCCAGTAACTAAAGCAGACTTGCAATTCTTAGTTTCAAAACAAGACATCTCAACTAGCTTTGATAAACTATGGTCTAAAATTGATTCTATGCACACGGCAGTTACAGCTAGTCTAACAGAGATCAGGTCTGACATTGCAGAACTAGGAGGAAGAATGGATACAATCGAAGAACATACAGAAGCAATTACTGAGGATGTGAATGGACTTTCACAAACCATTGCCTCACATCACCAACTGTTCATAGAGATGCAAGACAAGATTGAAGACCTAGAGAACAGGAGTAGAAGAAGCAACCTGAGACTAAAAGGTATTCCGGAGACAGTAGATGGTAAGGAACTACCCACTTATCTACAACAACTCTTCAGAAGTATAACAGGAAATCGAGGAGACAGTGATTTTACAATGGAAAGAGCTCATAGAGCTCTGAGGGCTAAACCTAAGGGGGAGGCTCCACCGCGAGATGTGATAGTGAAGATGCTACTCTTCCAGGACAAAGAATTAATACTCTCGGCAGCTAGAAATGCTCCTACTTTCAAATTCCAGGGGTCAGTTGTTCAATTCTATCAAGATCTATCCTTTAGAACTCTCCAAAGACGGAATTCTTTTCATCCCTTAACTCAGCTATTGAGAAAACAACAGATTCAATACAAATGGGGGTTCCCCTTCGTTCTATATATCTTGAAGGATAACTTGACTGTGACTATCAAGGAAGCTGCCGACATCCCTGACCTATGCCAAAGACTGGGGCTTGAAACACCAAAAATGCCTGACCTGCCGGTCTCGGCCCTACAACTGGAACCCCAGGCATCTCTGAGATCAAACACCATTCCTAGATGGAAAACAGTCAGTAGAAAACGTTCTAAGAATAAGTGAAATACAGTTTCTCTTCAGGTGGAAAATTGTTCTGGAAGTTAAAGAAATGAAAAGCACAGGGTTACAAAAGCAGGAGGAGCATAGCGATATACCATGAACCATCCTTTAATGTGACTCTGTAATGAGTAGGTGGTAACTTTGAAACCTGCTATGGAAGTTTTGTAAGTTTAATAGTTACGATACGGGACTCCCTGTATGGACCTTCAGGTTATATATGAAGATATATGCAGGTAATGGGGTAAAGCAGGGAGTTGGGAGAGAGATGAACTGCAGTTACCATATGCCTGTAGAAGAGATAGGGCTTACGCCCATTGTTTTTGTTCTCTATCGCATAGATATAGCACTTGCACAGTTATTTAAATTTAAAATGTTAAGGTTATTTGTCTTATTATCTTGCCCTCGTCAGAGGGAATTATCATGGGTTTTTTTTGTGGTTAACTTCTTACTTTGTTATTGTACTCACACTACTTACTATACCCTCCTCTTGGAGCCACATATTGTTGTAACACACCACACACGCCCACATGAACTAGTCATAGAATGGATGGAGGCTTACTCTGGTCGGGAGAGCTTGGATGCACACACCTTCTTAATCTGTGTTCTAATATATTTATGGTACGTCTTACACCCACTTAGATGGCCCCAAAAATTAAATTAATTTCTCACAATGTGAGAGGCCTGAACACTGTTGTGAAGAGACGAGTGGCAATGAACCAATATATAAATATCAAAGCTAATATTCTCTTCCTACAGGAGACTCACTTTCTTAATAATCAGGTTCCTAAATATTGGTCCAGACACTTTCAACAACACTACCATGCCACAGCCTCTACCAAAAAAAGAGGAGTGTCCATCTTAATTCACTCGGCCCTTAACTTTGAACTTGAATCTATAATCACAGATGAGGAAGGAAGATATTTAATAGTTAAAGGTCAAATTGATAACACAGACATAGTATTCTGCAATGTATATGCACCTAATACAAAACAGACAGAATTCTTTGCCCATATATCATATCTTCTAACTCAGTGGTCCCAAAATAGGATCATAGTAGCTGGAGATTTTAACATTAATTTGTCTCCGATCCAGACACCCAACCGAGAGACTTTGTCACATAAGAAACAGCAACACAATCGGGACATAAAACACATTCAGGAACACCTGGAGTCCCACACTCTTATAGATACCTGGCAGGCCTTATATGGAACTACAAACGACACTACCTATTATTCTGCTGCGCATAAATCTTATACAAGAATTGATTATATCTATACCAGCCAAATCTTTCACCCGATCCTACTATCCTCTGAGATTCACCCCTGCGTGTGGTCTGACCACTCTATACTGACGTTAGCATTAGATGGGGTACAAGATCATAAACGGGAAAAATCGTGGTCTTATGACCCACAATACTTTAAGTAGCCCCTGGCACAGGACCATATCCTAAAATATCTTAAAGAATACTGGGACATAAATGTAGATACCACCTCCAACCCTTTATATACATGGGCGGCTCATAAAGCATATCTAAGGGGAATGTTAATGCAAGGGAAAGCGGCACATATCAGACAACTTCGAAAACAGATATCTACACTCCACCAAGAGATAGCCACCTTAGAGAAGTCACACAGACTTACACATAATGAGACTACTTTGAGAACCTTACAGACAAAAAGAACCACATTAGCTAACTTACTGACTACCAATGCAACTAAGACACTACACAAACTAAAAGTACAATATTTCATATTTGCCAATAAACCAGACAGATATCTGGCGCATAAATTACAGGAGAGAAATAGGGTCATGGCTATTCCCTCTTTACAGTTAGCTAATGGAGAAACAACAGCATCTCCCCAAGAGATAGTAGATGAGTTTGCAAAATACTATGGCCAACTTTATGATGGACACAAAACTGAACACTCACCAGCCATTGAAAAAGACACACATAACTTTTTAATTGACGCTCATCTCTCAGTTATCTCAGACGAAGATAAAAATATCCTAAATGCCCCCGTATCTTCAATAGAGGTTCTACAGGTTATAAAAGAATTGAAAGTGGGAAAGGCCGCGGGACCAGACGGCTTCCCGGGAGATTATTATAAGTTATTTCGTACAACACTATTGGCTCATCTCACAAAATGTTGTAATCATTTTTTAGAGGGCCGGGAAATACCGCAGGAATTACTAGGGGCTAAAATCGTGGTCATTCCTAAAGCAGGGAAAAATCCCAAACTTTGCGCCAGTTATCGCCCTATATCGCTCATAAACCAGGATCTAAAGATATTCACCAAAATATTGGCCAATCGCTTAAAAACTATATTACCCTCACTTATCCATCCGGACCAGGTGGGTTTTGTAGCAAATAGAGAGGCCCCGGATAACATGAGAAGAATGATAAATATCATAGAACATCTGGGAAGAGAGGAAACGCCTTCTCTGCTCCTATCTTTGGATGCAGAGAAGGCGTTTGATAGAGTAGATTGGGGCTACATGTTGATGGTACTGCGGCATATGGGGTTTGATGGTCCCTTTATTAAAGCAATCCAAGCGATTTATTCTAATCCCACTGCACAGGTAGTATCGGCAGGATATAGGTCTAGGCCTTTTCCCATAAGGAATGGGACAAGACAGGGGTGCCCTCTGTCTCCCCTGATATTTGCTCTCTGCATAGAGCCTCTAGCAGCTAGAATAAGACTGTCTCCAGACATTACAGGCGCCACAATAGCTAACCATGAATACAAGCTCACCCTCTTTGCGGATGATATTTTGGTTACAGTTACGAAACCCCTGTTGTCTCTCCCGAATTTATACAACCTTCTCGATAAATTTTCACAGATATCGGGATATACAATCAATCTTGAGAAATGCGAGGCATTACCAATAGCTTTACCCCCTCATACAAAGAAAACCATAGAGCTTAATTTTGAGTTTAAATGGGTGAAACACTCACTTAGATACCTGGGGATCCAGCTGTCAGCTCAATATCACCAACTATATAAATATAATTACACGCCGTTATTTAAAACTATAAGAAAAGACCTCCAGAGTTGTTAGAGACATTCCTTTTCTTGGTATGGCCGACTTTCCGCAGTCAGAATGAATGTTTTCCCACGTTTACTTTACCTATTCCGCACACTACCTATACCAATTCCGATTCTGGAACTATCTACATTACAAAAGGAACTAATAGCCTATGTTAGGGGTAGCAAAAAAGCAAGAATCCCTTCAGTGGTTTTGACACAACATAAAACTTTAGGGGGGGTGGGTGTCCCAAACCTAATTGACTACTACAAGGCAGCCAGAATTTCACAAACAACTCTAATGGGGAGGAGACTAGAGGACATTATCTGGCCCAAAATAGAAGCAGGGATAGAGGGACTACCACATGCAGACGACGTGTTATGGAATGACCAAACAATACACATATATTTAGATCACCAATTTATGCATCCACCAAACAAGTTAAAAAATGGATAGCAGACCACCACAACATACTACCTCCGAGATCAGTGATGATTCCACTCAGGAAAATTATGCCTCAAGAGCTTCATACCTTTATAGATAAATGGGCCAATAAAGGGCTCTATAGGGTGGCGGACGCCTTACTTAATAACACACTGATGACCTACACTCAGATTCAAGATAAACTGACCCCGATGAAGATAAGGTGGTTTCAATATCTACAGTTGTCCACCTCCATTCGTAAATACATGGGCAGTGCTAGGGCCTCTTCCCCCACAACACTGGAAAGTATATACTCACAAACCTCTAGACCTAAACATACAATCTCTATACTATATATTGCTATACAGAAAGACCACAATGCCCCTAAAACAACTCTGATGCGCAGGTGGGAAGGTGACATTAATGTTACTTATGATAGACATACATGGGAGAATATATTTAGCTCCATAGGAAGAGGGTTGATCAGTGCAGATTTACGTGAAAATACCCTCAAGATTGCATTTCGCTGGTATCTAACACCAAATGTTACCTCTCACATGTCACAGGCGGCATCCAATCTATGCTACAGGGGATGTGGGAATATAGGCACCTTTAGACATATGTGGTGGGACTGTGATGGAATAAAACAGATATGGCATTCCCTTTCCACTTTACTTAGCTCGATCCTAGGGGAAGAGATAGAGCTTGATATTTCTCAAGCTTTATTACACACAGGTTTTAAAAAATATAATAAAGAAATTAATGCCTTTATTAGAATTTTATGCACGACCACAAGAATAGCAATAGCATACCACTGGAAAACGGGGGTACTAACATGGATGGAGGTGAGGAATAAAATAAATAACATGTTTAGAATGTACGAATCTGCCTCATGTATCATGAATACCAGAGAGTCATTTGAGAAGGTGTGGTTCTATTGGGTCCTGAATAACTCCACTACCACTTAACCACTATATAGTGTGGAGGCCTGATTTGGGTGTTGGATCGATAGAAAACATATATACAATAGCAGCGGTGTGTTGGCTCGAGAAGAAATAAGTAGCTTCTACAGAATAATTTCTAAATGCTTCTTTCTTTTGCAAAATGAGATACATGATAGTGTTGCATATTACTTTGATGTGAGTACAAAACCTGTTCTCCCCCCCCCCCTACTACTTTTGAAGTCTATTTTTATTTTCTTTATTATTTTTTTTGTCTATATTTCTTTATTTTTAAAGATATGTGTCCAATCCTGCCCATATGTTATTTAATTTTAACCTTTTTTGAAACCTCAGGGCAACTCCCTTCCCTTTCCCATTCCTTCTTTTTATTTTATTTTTTTGTCTTTCCCTTTTTCTACGTTATATTGAGAGGCATTCATATGAACATGTGATACAAGCTACCCCCCACTTACTGGGGTTTTGATGTACTTGCCTTATGTAACAGTTCACTTGTTGTTATATTCATGTTGGAAAAAACTTAATAAAAATATTTAAACATAAATATTGAAAATATATGTGTAAAGCTTTAGTTTCTATAAAGTACTTTAGTTTCTATACAGTAATAGGTGCAGCCATGTTTGAGCTAGTTTTCTGTTTATCTCTGTGCAAACAAAGCTGTGTGGAATCCATTTTATATGATCCTATGTTCCACACAGCCTTATTTAAACAGGCTCTTTCATTGCCTGTCTATAGCTGTCCCTTCAGCAGGGGAAACAGATAAGGGGGAACCTGAGTACAAACATGGTGGCACCCATCACTTTATAAAAACTTATTGGAATTTAGAAAACCAACAATTTTCAGAGTTAAATTACAGGATAAAAGAACAAAAATAAATAATGACCGTATAATGCAACATTTTTTAACTACACATAACAAAACATTTTATATTAAAGTATTAAACTGTTTAATATCAATTTATGGTTTTGGAATTTCCTTTGCAGTCCTGGATATTATTGAAAATTGTTTGGGTTGATCTAAAAAATGTAGTGCATGCAAGAAAGCCTTAGAATATTTCTTAGTCAGAAGTATTCTGTATACACGAGTGGGAAAATATCCCTAAAGCAAGAATAGAAACACTCGGCTAGATTACGAGTTTGGCGTTAGCCTTAAAAAGGGGTCCTAACGCTGCTTTTTAACACCCGCTGGTATTACAAGCCTTGCAGGTACAGGTGTACAGCTCACTTTTTTGGCCAGACTCGGAAATAGCGCAAATCCACTTACGTCAATTGCGTATCCTATATTTTCAATGGGACTTGCATAGCGCCGGTATTACGAGTCTGACCAAAAGTGAGCGGTAGACCCTCTCCTGTCAAGCCTGGTACTGCATTTAAAAGTCAGTAGTTAAGAGTTTTACACTACAACGCCATAGCATAAAACTCTTAACTAAAGTGCTAAAAAGTACACTAACACCCATAAACTACCTATTAACCCCTAAACCGAGCCCCCCCGACATCGCAAACACTAAAATATTTTAACCCCTAATATGCCGAACCGGACATCGCCGCCACTATAATAAACATATTAACCACTAAACCGCCGTACGCCTGCCTCGCAAACATTAGTTAAATATTATTAACCCCTAATCTGCCGTCCCTAACATCGCTGCCCCCTACATTTATTAACCCCTAATCTGCCGCCCCCAACGTCGCCGCAACTATATTAAAGTTATTAACCCCTAAACCTAAGTCTAACCCTACCCCCCAACTTAAATATAATTTAAATAAATTAAATAAAATTACTACAATTAACTAAATAATTCCTATTTAAAACGAAATACTTACCTATAAAATAAACCCTAAGATAGCTACAATATAAATAATAGTTACATTGTATCTAGCTTAGGGTTTATTTTTATTTTACAGGCAACTTTGTATTTATTTTAACTAGGGAGAATAGTTATTAAATAGTTATTAACTATTTAATAACTACCTAGTTAAAATAAATGCAAAGTTACCTGTAAAATAAAACCTAACCTAAGTTACACTAAAACCTAACACTACACTATAATTAAATAAATTAAATACAATTAATTACAATTAAATAAAATTATCTAAAGTACGGAAAAAAAAAAAATTACAGAAAATAATTACAAGTTTTTTAAACTAATTACACCTACTCTAATCCCCCTAACAAAATAAAAAATCCCCCCAAAATAAAAAAAGCCCTACCCTACACTAAATTACAAATAGCCCTTAAAAGGGCCTTTTGCGGGGCATTGCCCCAAAGTAATACCCCCCAACATTAAAACCCACCACCCACACAACCAACCCTAATCTAAAACCCACCCAATACCCCCTTAAGAAAAACCTAACACTAACCCCTTGAAAATCACCCTACCGCCAGACGTCTTCACCTAACCGGGCAGAAGTGGTCCTCCAGACGGGCAGAAGTCTTCATCCAACCGGGCAGAAGTGGTCCTCCAGACGGGCAGAAGTCTTCATCCAGATGGCGTCTTCTATCTTCATCCATCCGGCGCGGAGCGGGTCCATCTTCAAGACATCCGACGTGGAGCATCCTCTTCTGACGACTGAATGAAGGTTCGTTTAAGTGACGTCATCCAAGATGGCGTCCCTTCAATTCCGATTGGCTGATAGAATTCTATCAGCCAATCGGAATTAAGGTAGGAAAAATCCTATTGGCTGATGCAATCAGCCAATAGGATTGAAGTTAAATCCTATTGGCTGATCCAAGCAGCCAATAGGATTGAGCTCGCATTCTATGGCTGTTCCAATCAGCCAATAGAATGCTAGCTCAATCCTATTGGCTGATTGGATTAGCCAATAGGATTGAACTTGAATCCTATTGGCTGATTGCATCAGCCAATAGGATTTTTCCTACCTTAATTCCGATTGGCTGATAGAATTCTATCAGCCAATCAGAATTTAAGGGACGCCATCTTGAATGACATCGCTTAAAGGAACCTTCATTCAGTCGTCGGCTGTCGTCGTCTGAAGAGGATGCTCCGCGTCGGATGTCTTGAAGATGGACCCGCTCCGCGCCAGATGGATGAAGATAGAAGATGCCGTCTGGATGAAGACTTCTGCCCGGTTTTGCGTGAAGACATCTCACGGTAGGGTGATCTTCAAGGGGTTAGTGTTAGGTTTTTTTAAGGGGGTATTGGGAGGGTTTTAGAGTAGGGTTGGTTGTGTGGGTGGTGGGTTTTAATGTTGGGGGGGTATTTGTACTTTTTTTTTCCAGGTAAAAGAGCTGATTACTTTGGGGCAATGCCCCGCAAAAGGCCCTTTTAAGAGCTATTTGTAATTTAGTGTAATGAAGGGCTTTTTTATTTTGGGGGGGCTTTTTTATTTTGTTAGGAGGATTAGAGTAGGTGTAATTAGTTTAAAAAAACTTGTAATTATTTTATTATTTTCTGTAATTTAGTGGGGTTTTTTCATACTTTAGATAATTTTATTTAATTGTAATTAATTGTATTTAGTTTAGTTAATTTATATAATTATAGTGTGGTGTTAGTGTAACTTAGGTTATGTTTTATTTTACAGGTACTTTTGTATTTGTTTTAACTAGGAAGTTATTAAATAGTTAATAACTATTTATTAACTATTGTACCTAGTTAAAATAAATACAAAGTTGCCTGTAAAATAAAAATAAACCCTAAGATAGACACAATGTAACTATTAGTTATATTGTAGCTAGCTTAGGGTTTATTTTATAGGTAAGTATTTAGTTTTAAATAGGAATAATTTAGTTAATTATAGTAATTTTATTTAGGATTTATTTAAATTATATTTAAATTAGGGGGGTTAGGGTTAATAACTTTAATATAGTGGCGGCGACGTTGGGGGTGGCAGATTAGGGGTTAATAAATGTAGTTAGGTTGCGGCGACATTGGGAGCGGCAGATTAGGGGTTAATAATATAATGTAGGTGTCGGCGATGTCGGGGGCGGCAGATTAGGGGTTAATAAGTGTAAGATTAGGGGTGTTTAGACTCGGGGTTCGTGTTAGGTGTAGACCTAAAATGATTTTTCCCATAGGAATCAATGGGGCTACGTTAGAAGCTGAACGCAGCTTTTTTGCAGGTGTTAGACTTTTTTTCAGCCGGCTCTCCCCCATTGATTCCTATGGGGAAATTGTGCATGAGCACGTTCAGCCAGCTCACCACTAACGTAAGGTCTCTCATATTACAAGTCGCTGCGGTACAGCTATACCGCAAGCGTTTTAGCTTGTAACGCAACTCACCATTCTGCATTAAAAAAATGACTTTTGAGTGCGTGATTTCCATACCGCTGTATTACAGGTTGTGCGTTCCGGCTAAAATGCATGCGTTATATACTGTACCGCCGTGATCCATTCACAAAACTCATAACTAAAATGTTACAAAGTACACTAACACCCATAAACTACTTATTAACCCCTAAACCACCACCCTCCCGCATCACAAATACTATATTAAACTTATTAACCCCTAATCCGTCGTCCACCCACAAAGCCAACACTAAATAAACCTATTAACCACTAAACCGCAGCCCCCCCACATCGCAACTATAAAAAAAACTATTAACCCCTAAACCGCTGGCCCCCCACATCGCAACTACTAAACTAAACCTATTAACTCCTAAACCCCCGGCCCCCATGGCGCAACTACTAAACTAAACCTATTAATCCCTAAACTGCTGGCCCCCCACATCGCAACAAACTAAATTAAACTATTAACCCATAAACCTAATACCCCCCTAATTTTAAATTAAATTTACAATATAACTATCTTTAAATAAATAAAACTTACCTGTGAAATGAAAAAAAACTAAGTTTAAACTATAAAGTAACATTCCTATTTTAAAACAATAAAATTAACGAAAAATAAAAAAACTAATTACAAATTAAAAAAATACTAACACTATGAAAAAAACAAAACAACGACATTACATAAAAATAAAAACTCTAAAATTACGAAAAATAACAAAATTAGCCCTATAAAAACAAAAAAGACCCCCCAAAATAAAAACACCCCCTAATCTAACAATAAACTACCAATAGCCCTTAAAAGGGACTTTTGTAAGGCATTGCCCTAAGTTAAACGGCTCTTTTACCTAAAAATTACAAAGTTCCCCTAACAGTAAACCCCCCACCCAACCAACCCCCCAAAATAAAAAACCTACCTAAGCTACCCATTGCTCCTAAAGGGGCATTTGTATGGGCATTCAGCTCTTTTACTGCCCATCCCTAATCTAAAAAAAAAAAAAAAAAGACCAAACCCCAGAAAATCTACTCACAGTTCCATTGGTCCGGACATCCATCTTCATCCAGGCAGCGAGAAGTCTTCATACCAGCGGCGAGATCTTCATCCTGGTGGCGCAGCGCTGCAGAGCATAGTCGCCAGCGGCGTGGACATCCAGCGTGGAGGATCCTCATCATATTATCACCGCCGTACACTGAAGCTTGAATGCAAGGTACCCATTTTTTATTTGAACAGCAAAAAGGATTTCAGTAGCTCTCATCCTATTGGCTGATTTGAAAATGTCAGCCAATAGGAATGCAAGGTACCCCATTTTTTAAACGGGTGACTTGCATTCAAGCTTCAGTGTACGGTGGTGATCGTATGAAGAGGATCCTCTACGTCGGGTGTCCACGCCGCCGGCGACGATGCTCCATGCCTCCACGCCACCGGGATGAAGATAGGAAATGCCCCCATGATAGATGAAGATGTCACCGCCTGGACTTCAGGAACTGCGAGTAGATTTTCTGGGGTTAGTGTTAGTTTTTTTTTTTTTAGAAAAGGGATTGCCCCTATAGGGGCAATGGGTAGCTTAGGTTTTTTTTTAGACTTAGATTTTTTTTTATTTTGGGGGGTTGGTAGGGTAGGGGGACTTTGTAATTTTAGGTAAAAGAGCTGTTTAACTTATGGCAATGCCCTACAAAAGGACCTTTTAAGGGCTATTGGTAGTTTATTGTTAGGTTAGGGGGTGTTTTTATTTTGGGGGGGGCATTTTTGTTTTTATAGGGGTATTAGGTGTAATTTTTATTATTTTGGATAATTTTTTTTTTTTTTGTAATCAGAGTTTTTTTGTTTTGATTTTTTATTTTTTCGTAGTGTTAGGATTTTTTTAATTTGTAATTTAGTTTTTTTATTTTTCCTTAATTTTATTGTTTTAAAATAGTAATAATAGGTTACTTTATAGTTTAAACTTAGTTTTTTTTATTTCACAGCTAAGTTTTTATTTATTTAAAGATAGTTATATTGTAAATTTAATTTAAAATTAGGGGGGTATTAGGTTTAAGGGTTAATAGTTTAATTTAGTGTTGTGATTTAGGGGGCAGGCGGTTTAGGGGTTAATAGGTTTATTTTATTAGTAGCAATGTGGGGGGCCAGCAGTTTAGGGGTTAATAGGTTTATTTTATTAGTAGCGATGTGGGGGGGCAGCGGTTTAGGGGTTAATAGGTTTCTTTGTTAGCGATGTCGGGGGCGGCGGATTAGGAGTTAATCATTTTATTTTAGTGTTGACGATGTCGGGGAGTGGTGGATTAGGGGTGTTTAGACTAGGGGGAAAGTGTGCACGAGCATTTAAAGTCAGGCCTTGGCTTTTGTGCGGTATGGAGCTTATTGCACTGTACCGCACAACAAGAGGTTTTTTAGTATCTTGTAATGGCAGCGCTATGAAAAGTGCAATAACGCTATTTTTTTTGCGTTATTTACGCACCCAGTATAGCCCAAAACTTGTAATCTTGGTGTGTGATTGCTGCCAAAGGCAATGTCATAAAAAAAAACTGACTGGAAGGGTGCTCAGACATTTACACATAATCAGCAAATAAAATGCATTTAAATATGGAGAAATATTTTGAGTTTGTTTACAGCAAAGTTTGTGTTTAAAGGGACAGAAAAAATAATCAGGTAATTTAGTTGTTAGTTTAGTCTGCCTTCCTTTATAGGCAGAGAGAGGGCAGGTTGGAATTGTTCAACTGTGAGCAAGAACATTTGAAAAGGTGAGTATGATGGAATAATCTGCTGAAGAGTTTCAACAAGGTTAAACATTTTATAACTGTGTAATAAATGATATCTTAATCCCATCTGGATATCTGATCTATATATGACTTTGAAGTGGGATAACCGACTTCCTAACTTCACACAGGATTGCCAAAGGAGAAGAATGGCTGAGACAGTTTTATTTGGGTTTTGGGGCAAAGACATTACTGCTGGCGAAAACCTGATCAGACAGATAGTAAACTAGTGTTAAAGGGACATTATACACTCATTTTTTCTTTGCATAAATGTTTTGTAGATAATCTATTTATATAGCCCATAAAGTTTTTTTTTTTAAATTTATGTATAGTTTTGCTTATTTTTAAATAACATTGCTCTGATTTTCAGACTCCTAACCAAGCCCCAAAGTTTTATGTGAATACGCTCGACTACCTACTCCAGCTTGCTCCTGTTTGTGTAAAGGGTCTTTTCATATGCAAAAGAAGGGGGAGGGGGGGGAGTGTCTTATTTGCCACTTGCAGTGGGCTTTCCAGCTACCTTTTCAACAGAGCCAAACTGACAGCTTCTAAGTAAGTTTTTAAACAGTTTTATACTGGATTTTTATATCAGTATCTGTGCATCTTATTCTTTATAGTAGTGTCTATTACATGCAGTTATATGAAAATGAGTGTATACTGTCACTTTAAATCCTGTGTACACGGCAATGTGACACTTGTCACAGTAAATCCAACTGCCATTGGCTCACCCATGTGTTCACTTAGAAACCAGTAGTGCATTGCTACTCCTTCAACAAATGATAGCAAGGGGATGAAACAAAATTAAATAGAAGTAAATTAGAAAGTTGTTTAAAATTGTATTCTCTATCTGAATCATGACAGAAATATTTTGGGTTTTATATCCCTTTAAACATTTACTACACCATGCAGCTAATAGAGAGCAGCAATTTATACTTTCCACCATGAGCAGATAAAGAAAAAAAAATCAAAGCATTCTCATGCAGTGGAATTCTGATAAAATGCATTTCCTTCATTCTACTGTAATAAAATGGTTACTGCTTTTTCATCTAAATGAGCAGCTTTAATCTTTTTCTGTATTAGAGATCTGCAGCATTCTGCTAATATTAAAGTCCATTAGTAATGCATTCCAGCAGCACTCAAGATAAGTCCCTTAAATAATGAAGTAGACAGGAATAATTAATAAGTTGGTTTTATTATAATTAGAGTAGATTTTAAAACAGAGACAAGTAGTTTAGAACTTATGGGATCCAAGTAATCTTGGTGCTTCACTCTCAAAAATGAATTAGGAGATCAAAAGGAACAAGTACAAATGACATTCTTTGAACAAAAGATATAAGGCAGAAGCCTGAGTGTAATAAAACCTATGTTGCACATCTCTTCATTAAAGGAAAGATCTCAAAACATAATATCTGAACTTCTTATAACAGTACGGCTTGCAACGCAAAAAAACATTTCAGGAATTGTTCCTTTAGCACGAATACAAAATATTACTGCATGTTAAAGGGACACTAAACCCAATTTTTTATTTAATGATTCAGATAGTGCAGCAATTTTAAGCAACTTTCTAATTTACTCCTATTATCAATTTTTATTCATTCTCTTGCTATCTTTATTTAAAAAGCAGGAATGTAAAGCTTAGGCGCAGGCTAAGGTTTAGAACCCGGGTTATGCTTGCTTATTGGTTTGCTAAATGTAGCCACCAATAAGCAAGTGCTATCCAGGGTTCTGAACCTAAAATGGGGGCGGCTCCTAAGCTTTACATTCCTGCTTTTTAAATAAAGATAGCAAGTGAACGGAAAAAAAAAAAAAAAAATAGGAGTAAATTAGAAAGTTGCACGCTCCGATTCATGCAAGACAAAAATGTGGGTTTAGTATCCCTTTAACAGACATGATGTATGAAACTAAATTGATTGGCACCTTACCTGCCAAAGAGGTTAAATATGCGGCTATGCCTTAAGAGTGATCACAGTACTAATAAAGTCATTTTAAAGGACCATTCTAGCAAAAAAAATGGTTACAAAGGAATAACCCTGCAATGCTATGTGTTTAACCCTTGCAGAGGGTTTCAAAATAATATATAAATATTATAATATATAAAAAATATATACTAAAAGGAAGATTGTGGCACTCAAAACAAGGCTAGAATTATTGTGTTAGGAAAATGTGCAAGCAGTCACAAAAATAATATGTAAATACACCAGGTTAACCTTTTAACGCCGTTATGCCGTTCTATTCCGTCATATTTACACTGGGCTTTAAAGCCGTTATGACGGAATAGAACGTCATATCAAACGGCTGTCCTGAAGCCTTCTGCGCTTCAAGGACTTGATCGCGGTCTGGAGGGCGTTCCTAGGGTTGTAGGGACGCCCCCCAGATGCGATCCAATAATTGAAATCTCCCGATCGTATGCACGATCGCGTAGTTTCAATTTGTCTACATCGGAACAGGTGTTCCGATGTAGACACTTTTACACTGTCACGAAAGGGTTAAGAGAGGGCTAATGAATATATACACAAAAGCCAAAGTGTGACACAGGCTGCACCAAAAAAAACTAATTTTATTATTTGCAGTTTAACCAGTGTTCAGTGAAATACCTTAGATTAGAGCAATGTAATTTGCTGCCTAGATATGCCAAAGTAATACACACAGAGCTATAACATGGTATGAAATACAGAATGTGAAGGTCTGTTAGAACAAATGCAGTAAACACAAAACTTGCAGTAAAAACTGGGAAATGTCCACAGTTGAAAGTCACTGAGGGGAGTTCCACGGTGCTCTTAGTGCTATCGCACGCATCTATAAATAATTTCCCAGGCTCAAACAAGCAGTGAAGACATCCAGGCAAAACTCAAGAGCACTTAGTGCAAATGCACGCAACGCCCAGTGTCTGGAAAACAAGTGACAGACCACTCATGCGGAACAGGCTTGACTTACGAATCTTTGGATATTGGGATAACCAGCACTGATGCCTCTATCTAGAGGTCTGCTTCAGGGTTTAATAAATAAATATATATATATAATAAAGTGGATGAAAGGAAGCACTCACTGGACTTCAGACATCTTAGAACAAAAGCAATTTATTTGTGAAGTTTCGGGACAACAAACGTCCCTTCCTCTCTGTTGTCCCGAAACGTCATAAATAAATTACTTTTGTTCTAAGGTGTCTGAAGAGCTTCTGGTCCCAAGCAGACATGGCCACTGATCCAGCAAACCACTGCTGACTGGATGGCTGGCAGTTTCCACTCGGGACCTGCAGTGCTCTGCAGCTCCACAGCAGTATTTTAAACACAAGGCTTTGCAGGGTCACTAATGTTAAAAGAAAATGCTCTAACAAATTAACGTGTAATTTTTCCACTATAATGGCCCTTTAAACATTTTTTTTATTATTAGTTCTGAAAATTAGACAGTGATGAACACATCATAATGGTATAATTGATTTTCTTCTATTTTTTCCTATAAATCCTTACTAAGGTGTGGTTGAAAATGCCTTTGGGAAAATGTTGGCAAGTTAACAAATGCAATACACATACGGCACTGCAAGAGTTACTCAATAACATATGCCTCACAGGTATACAACCTGTTGCATTCAGCATTACATGCCACCATGCCCAACTATCCAGTAGCAGCAGCAGTTCAATCAAACAACATGAAAGTGCTTAAACAATAAAGATCAAGATAACCACCAAAGGTAATTGGTTCTAAGTAAACCAAATCTTCCCTTTGAAATGGATCAGAGAATCAGAACATGATTTGATGTCTGAAATGCATCTGCTTTGTGGCATTATTCTTCATTCCAGTCTTCAGCATCCATTTGGACTTCATCCTTTGAACATACTGCATGTCACGCCCACGCTGGAGATCTGTGGAACCTTTGTGAAAAAAAAATATATATTTGTTACTAATGAAAATAGGTTTACAGATGGCTTACAGGATGTCTGATAACTGCGCTGCACAGTCATATGTGATTGGACAGTCAATTTTTTAGTAAACTAAACTTCCATTCAAGGTAATATTTAGGCATAGAAAAATGTGCTCTCAATATTTGTTTCGCAAATAAATTAAAATTTCTCCATTTAATAGATAGGGGGAATGTAATAAACATTTTCAAATTCCTTCCTTAGATTGTTTAGCTAAGTTATACTATATATACACACATATATTTTTAACAATTACATCACTCGGAAAAGTAGGTATTTGGTAAACTGGAGAAACAGTTACAGTACAGTGTACAACTCAGATAATAGAAAATCTTCTAAGCTACGAGAAAACATTAAGTCAGTTTTAAAATGTATAAATTGTAAGTCATTGATGACAAAAACCAGGTCATTCTACTCGTGCACAGTGTTTTTTCATGAGGATTTACAATTTTGTTGCTAAAATATGTAAGTTTTCAAAGAGACAGTCAACACCAGCATTTTTGTTGTTTAAAAAGATAGATAATCAATTACCCATTCCCCAGTTTTGCAAAACCAACACAGTTATAATACACTTTTACCTCTGTGATTACCTTGTATCTAAGCCTCTGCAAACTGCCCCCTTATTTCAGTTCTTGACAGACTTGCATTTTAGCCAATCAGTGCTTACTCCTAGGTAACTTCATGTGCATGAGCTCAATATTATCTACATGACAGACATGAACTAACACCCTCTAGTGGTGAAAAACTGTCAAAATGCATTCACATAAGAGGTGGCCTTCAAGGTCTAAGAAATTAGAATATGAGCCTACCTAGGTTTAGCTTTCAACTAAGAATACCAAGAGAACAAAGCAACATTGGTGATAAAAGTAAATTGTTTAAAATCGCATGCCCTATTTGAATCATGAAAGTTCATTTTGGACTTGACTGTCCCTTTAAGTTGTGCATCACAGGACACGATTATAAAGTTTAAACTGCATACTTGGATTTTTTTTTCCAATCATGTTTAGAAAACCAGTTACTTGACCGTTACACTTATTCAACCAGATGCATTTTCTCTATGCAAAATGTGTGAAGCAACAGTTCATACAACAGAGACTAAAGCAATAATCTACTTCACAGATTGTATTATTACAGCAAAAAAATAATTACTTTTCATAAATATGTTTGTATTAACTTTTTATCAAATATGTCAGATTGCAAACACACTTAACACAACAACATTGCTGTTTCAGAGAGAACAAAATCTCCTTAAAGGGATAGGAAGGTCAATATTAAACTTGCATGATTCAGATAAAGCAGAATGTATTTTTAAGACACTTTCAAATTCACTTCTATTTTCAAATGTGCTTCTTTCTCTTGGTATCCCTTGCTAAAAAAAACAATACGCACATATCCTACACCAGTGGGAGCTAGCAGCCAATTGGTGCCTGCACACATTTGTCTCTTGTAATTGGCTAACTAGATGTGTTCAGCTAGCTGACAGTAGTGCAAATGCTTTTCTTTCAGCAAAGGTTAACAAGAGAATAAAGCAAATTTGATCATAGAAGTAAATTGGAAAGTTTTTTTTAAAATTGTATGTTCTATTCAAATCATGAGAGAATATTTTGGGGTTTCTTGTCCTTTTAAAAGCGATATGAAATGCAACATAAATGTTAGACATTAATGATATATTCAAAGCAAAGAAAAGTCTGGGAAAATATGCAAATGCATTTTTAAAAAAACTATATTAGCTTTTTTGACGTGTATATATACACGTTGTGCTGTACTTTGCTTATTGTACTGCACAACGTATATATATATATATATATATATATATATATATATATATATATATATATATATATGTGTGTGTGTCTCAGCTGCTGGAAGCTTCAGCAGTCTCGACTTAAGTTACAGCCAAGAACTAGAGAGTTCCTGAGCTCAAAGAATCTGCCAGATGGTTAAAGACGGTGACACTATGTGTGTCACTGTCTGTAACGATCATCTGCTGGTGCCGGCGGGAGGTGTGGGTGGACGGTCCAGCAGCGGAGAGGGGAGGGAGTGGGATGGTCCTACACTACAGAAAAAAAATAAAGGGACAGGGAGGGATGCGGAGCTACACTACAGATAAGGGAGGGGAGGGATATCATGTCCTTTATGGAAACATCACTAAAGCTAATTAACATTTTAACATTAGTGTGCCTTTAATTGCTACAGTTCTAGCTTGCCCCGAATACATTTCATAAACAAGAGAGCAGATGTCTATAACAAAACATGTCAGAAATGATCAAATATTCTGGTCAGCTCATTGGATAGTCACAGATCATGCAGATCGCCATCATTAGGCTGGGAACACACTTACCAGTTGCACCTGTCCACCCAAGTGCCTTGTAATGTTGTAATAATCGGCCTACGGCTTTCTTATTTCTAGAGACAACTAATTCTCTGGTAACACCAAATGTCTGTTTGTAGTATCGCATGAGTGATCGGTGACCAATTCTGGCACCTAGAGAAAAAAGTGACATCATATAATGACAACTTTGAAATGTCTATTAAGAAATATAAAATAGCCTTAGATCAGCAACAGGAAGTAAAAAAGCAAACATGTTCATACATTAAATGGGCATTAAAGAGTTTTAAATTGTAATATAAAACCATTAATTAATTATGTGTAGATAAAAAAATATATATATATTTGCAATATACAGTACTTTATTTATTTTGTCCCCTTTTTCTGTAATTTTACTCTGAAAATAGAAGTAGTGTGTTCATTTGATCAATGCAGTAAATTCACATGCACATGGATAATAAGTCTCAGTCAAATATTCAAAGGGTATGCATGCCACAGCAAACAAAGAAGGACGACTTAACCATGTGCAATTTACTGGTCTTTCCGCATTGATCAAAAGAACACACTACTCTACATTAATTTAGATAGCTGTGTAAGTAATAAAGCGGGGGGGGGGGGGGGGGGGTGTCTGGAAGATGATGATCTCCAGGAGTAACCTTACCCAGCAGGTTGAAGGTTTTTCCCTTGTGTGACACGATAAATTGATGAGTAATCTTTGCTTAAATTGTCAAGTAAGAGATATATTTTCTCCTGAGCACGGATGAACCCCTGCACTTGCAGCTTTAACTTGTACGTACTTTGAATGTGTTTACAAGTAGATCTATGACAGATGACGCTTTAAGCTGCACACTATGCACATGTGAAAAGTTACTGTGTATTTGCCAGTCACGAACACTCTCTCCGGAACAGCTGCTAATTTTGGAACTTTGTGATTTACATCGATACAAGTGTCAAATTGGTGTTTACACAGATTGTGTTTAACTGTTGCATATTTTGTAATGTTTAATTGCTGCTGTTCCTAGGACCACATAGATCTTCACTTGGTATACTGTGACAGCAGATTCCTATGAATGTTGTGCATAGGGCTGACCTAGAGCTGTTGTAGGTCCTAGGATGATTATAAGTATTTGTTGGTAATGAAGTATTGCTATAGCAAGAATAAGAGATGTATCTAGGTTTTTAGACTTTTTGTGCACTTAACTCGGGGTTATGATTTGTTAGTGACTGCTTTTTAGGTTAAAATTGTTTTGTACTAATTATATAACACATTTTGTAGATATTTTTTCAAAATTGCTGAAGCCTCTGTCTTTTTTCAGGAATAAAATTGTTCTACCTAATCACTGACTAATTTAAATATTCAAATTAAGGTATAAGACAAAGGGAAAAAAAATGTTTATAGCTAGGGAACAAGAAAAAGTGTCTTTGCTTTTTTATTGTCTGAAGAAACAAACAATCCTGTGGTTGAGAAATGCGTCACACAAATAAAGCGTTCTACTTTTTATTCAAAAAGATTGGAAGTTGCCTTAGTCCTTTATTTCAGTTACTACTTACACAGATAACTAACTGACATCTCCAACAGCCGTGCAGCAGCTGAATCAAGAGGCAGCCATTACGAGGAAAACCGGTTTCAGTGTACTAGCCACTGTTAAAGGGACACTGAACCCAATTTCTTCTGTTATGTGTGATCAGTCCACGGGTCATCATTACTTCTGGGATATAACTCCTCCCCAACAGGAAATGCAAGAGGATTCACCCAGCAGAGCTGCATATAGCTCCTCCCCTCTACGTCAGTCCCAGTCATTCTCTTGCACCCAACGACTAGATAGGATGTGTGAGAGGACTATGGTGATTATACTTAGTTTTTATGACTTCAATCAAAAGTTTGTTATTTTAAAATAGCACCGGAGCGTGTTATTACTTCTCTGGCAGAGTTTGGGGAAGAATCTGACAGAGATTTTTTACTATGATTTTAACCGGAGTCGTTAAGATCATATTGCTGTTCTCGACCATCTGAGGGAGGTAAAGGCTTCAGATCAGGGGACAGCGGGCAGATGAATCTGCATTGAGGTATGTGGCAGTTTTTATTTTCTGAATGGAATTGATGAGAAAAGCCTGCCATACCGTTAAAATGACATGTATGTATACACTTCAGTATTCTGGGGATGGTATTTCACCGGAACTACTGTGTTAAAGGTCACTAATCCTTTTAATAACTATTCTCATGTTAAACGTTTTTGCTGGAATGTAGAATCGTTTACATTGCTGAGGTACTGTGTGAATAAATATTTGGGCATTATTTTCCACTTGGCAGTTTTTTGCTTTAATTGTGACAGTTTCGTTTCTCTTCACTGCTGTGTGGGAGAGGGAGGGGCCGTTTTTGGCGCTCTTTGCTACGCATCAAAAAATTCCAGTCAGCTACTTTTATATTTCCTGCATGATCCGGTTCATCTCTGACAGATCTCAGGGGTCTTCAAACTTCTTTGAAGGGAGGTAAATTCTCTCAGCAGAGCTGTGAGAATTCTTATAGTGACTGTGAATAAAAAACGTTGTTTTGTTTTCTTATGTACAAATTTAATTGGTGTTGTTTTTTACTAATGGGAACAAACCTTTGCTAAAAGTTGTGTTGTTTTAAAGTTTGATGCTATAACTGTTTTTCAGTTCATTATTTCAACTGTCATTTAATCGTTAGTACCTCTTTGAGGCACAGTGCGTTTTTTTGCTAAAAAAGATTATAACCAAGTTGTAAGTTTTTTTGCTAGTGTGTTAAACATGTCTGACTCAGAGGAAGATATCTGTGTCATTTGTTCCAATGCCAAGGTGGAGCCCAATAGAAATTTATGTACTAACTGTATTGATGCTACTTTAAATAAAAGTCAATCTGTACAATGTGAACAAATTTCACCAAACAGCGAGGGGAGAGTTATGCCGACTAACTCGCCTCACGCGACAGTACCTGCATCTCCCGCCCGGGAGGTGCGTGATATTTTGGCGCCTAGTACATCTGGGCGGCCATTACAGATAACATTACAAGATATGGCTACTGTTATGACTGAAGTTTTGTCTAAATTACCAGAACTAAGAGGCAAGCGTGATCACTCTGGGGTGAGAACAGAGTGCGCTGACAATGCTAGGGCCATGTCTGATACTGCGTCACAGCTCGCAGAGCATGAGGACGGAGAGCTTCATTCTGTGGGTGACGGTTCTGATCCAAACAGATTGGACTCAGATATTTCAAATTTTAAATTTAAATTGGAGAACCTCCGTGTACTACTAGGGGAGGTCTTAGCAGCTCTCAACGATTGTAACACCGTTGCAATACCAGAGAAACTGTGTAGGTTGGATAAATACTTTGCGGTACCGGCGAGTACTGACGTTTTTCCTATACCTAAGAGACTAACTGAAATTGTTACTAAGGAGTGGGATAGACCCGGTGTGCCGTTCTCACCCCCTCCAATATTTAGAAAGATGTTTCCAATAGACGCCACCACTCGGGACTTATGGCAAACGGTCCCCAAGGTGGAGGGAGCAGTTTCTACTTTAGCTAAGCGTACCACTATCCCGGTGGAGGATAGCTGTGCTTTCTCAGATCCAATGGATAAAAAATTAGAGGGTTACCTTAAGAAAATGTTTGTTCAACAAGGTTTTATATTACAACCCCTTGCATGTATCGCGCCGATTACGGCTGCGGCAGCATTTTGGATTGAGTCGCTTGAAGAGAACCTTAGTTCCTCTACGCTAGACGACATTACGGACAGGCTTAGAGTCCTTAAACTAGCTAATTCTTTCATTTCGGAGGCCGTAGTACATTTAACCAAACTTACGGCTAAGAACTCAGGATTCGCCATACAGGCACGCAGGGCACTGTGGCTAAAATCCTGGTCAGCTGATGTTACTTCTAAGTCCAAATTACTTAATATACCTTTCAAGGGGCAGTCCTTATTCGGGCCCGGTTTGAAAGAAATTATCGCTGACATTACGGGAGGTAAGGGCCACGCCCTACCTCAAGACAAGGCCAAAGCTAAGGCTAGACAGTCTAATTTTCGCCCCTTTCGGAATTTCAAAACAGGAGCAGCATCAACCCCCACTGCACCAAAACAGGAAGGAACTGTTGCTCGTTACAGGCAAGGCTGGAAGCCTAACCAGTCCTGGAACAAAAGCAAGCAGGCCAGGAAACCTGCTGCTGCCCCAAAGACAGCATGAACCGAGAGCCCCCGATCCGGGACCGGATCTAGTAGGGGGCAGACTCTCTCTCTTCGCCCAGGCCTGGGCAAGAGATGTTCAGGATCCCTGGGCACTAGAGATCATATCTCAGGGATACCTTCTAGACTTCAAATTATCTCCCCCAAGAGGGAGATTTCATCTGTCAAGGTTGTCAACAAACCAGATAAAGAAAGAAGCGTTTCTACGCTGCGTACAAGATCTGTTAACAATGGGAGTGATCCATCCGGTTCCGTGGTCGGAACAAGGACAAGGGTTCTACTCAAACCTGTTTGTGGTTCCCAAAAAAGAGGGAACTTTCAGGCCAATCTTAGATTTAAAGACTCTAAACAAATTCCTAAGAGTTCCATCGTTCAAAATGGAAACTATTCGGACAATCTTACCCATGATCCAAGAGGGTCAGTACATGACCACAGTGGATTTAAAGGATGCTTACCTTCACATACCGATCCACAAAGATCATCACCGGTATCTAAGGTTTGCCTTCTTAGACAGGCACTACCAGTTTGTAGCTCTTCCATTCGGATTGGCTACGGCTCCAAGAATCTTCACAAAGGTTCTGGGTGCCCTTCTAGCGGTACTAAGACCGCGAGGGATTTCGGTAGCTCCGTACCTAGACGACATTCTAATACAAGCTTCAAGCTTTCAAACTGCCAAGTCTCATACAGAGTTAGTTCTGGCATTTCTAAGGTCGCATGGATGGAAAGTGAACGAAAAGAAGAGTTCTCTCTTTCCTCTCACAAGAGTTCCATTCTTGGGGACTCTTATAGATTCTGTAGAAATGAAGATTTACCTGACAGAAGACAGGTTAACAAAACTTCAAAATGCATGCCGCGTCCTTCATTCCATTCAACACCCGTCAGTAGCTCAATGCATGGAGGTGATCGGCTTAATGGTAGCGGCAATGGACATAGTACCTTTTGCACGCCTACACCTCAGACCGCTGCAATTATGCATGCTAAGTCAGTGGAATGGGGATTACTCAGATTTGTCCCCTACTCTGAATCTGAATCAAGAGACCAGAAATTCTCTTCTATGGTGGCTTTATCGGCCACACCTGTCCAGGGGGATGCCATTCAGCAGGCCAGACTGGACAATTGTAACAACAGACGCCAGCCTACTAGGTTGGGGCGCTGTCTGGAATTCTCTGAAGGCTCAGGGACTATGGAATCAGGAGGAGAGTCTCCTTCCAATAAACATTCTGGAATTGAGAGCAGTTCTCAATGCCCTTCTGGCTTGGCCCCAGTTAATAACTCGGGGGTTCATCAGGTTTCAGTCGGACAACATCACGACTGTAGCTTACATCAACCATCAGGGAGGGACAAGAAGCTCCCTAGCAATGATGGAAGTATCAAAGATAATTCGCTGGGCAGAGTCTCACTCTTGCCACCTGTCAGCAATCCACATCCCGGGAGTGGAGAACTGGGAGGCGGATTTCTTGAGTCGCCAGACTCTTCATCCGGGGGAGTGGGAACTTCATCCGGAGGTCTTTGCCCAAATACTTCGACGTTGGGGCAAACCAGAGATAGATCTCATGGCGTCTCGCCAGAACGCCAAACTTCCTCGCTACGGGTCCAGATCCAGGGACCCGGGAGCAGTTCTGATAGATGCTTTGACAGCACCTTGGAACTTCAGGATGGCTTATGTGTTTCCACCCTTCCCGCTGCTTCCTCGATTGATTGCCAAAATCAAACAGGAGAGAGCATCAGTAATTCTAATAGCACCTGCTTGGCCACGCAGGACTTGGTATGCAGATCTAGTGGACATGTCATCCTGTCCGCCTTGGTCTCTACCTCTAAGACAGGACCTTCTGATACAGGGTCCATTCAAACATCAAAATCTAACTTCTCTGAAGCTGACTGCTTGGAAATTGAACGCTTGATTTTATCAAAACGTGGTTTTTCTGAGTCGGTTATTGATACCCTGATTCAGGCTAGGAAGCCTGTTACCAGAAGGATTTACCATAAAATATGGCGGAAATACCTATACTGGTGCGAATCCAAAGGTTACTCCTGGAGTAAGGTTAGGATCGCTAGGATATTGTCTTTTCTACAAGAAGGTTTAGAAAAGGGTTTATCAGCTAGTTCATTAAAGGGACAGATTTCAGCTCTGTCCATCTTGTTACACAGACGTCTGTCAGAAAATCCAGACGTCCAGTCCTTTTGTCAGGCTTTAGCTAGGATCAAGCCTGTGTTTAAAGCTGTTGCTCCACCATGGAGTTTAAACTTAGTTCTTAACGTTTTACAGGGTGTTCCGTTTGAACCCCTTCATTCCATTGATATAAAAATGTTATCTTGGAAAGTTCTGTTTTTAATGGCTATTTCCTCGGCTCGAAGAGTCTCTGAGTTATCAGCCTTACATTGTGATTCCCCTTATCTGATTTTTCACTCAGACAAGGTAGTTCTGCGTACTAAACCTGGGTTCTTACCTAAGGTAGTCACTAACAGGAACATCAATCAAGAGATTGTTGTCCCATCCTTGTGTCCAAATCCTTCTTCAAAGAAGGAACGTCTTTTACACAATCTGGATGTAGTTCGTGCCCTCAAGTTCTACTTGCAGGCAACTAAAGATTTTCGCCAAACTTCTTCCTTGTTTGTCGTTTACTCTGGACAGAGGAGAGGTCAAAAAGCTTCTGCTACCTCTCTCTCTTTTTGGCTTCGTAGCATAATACGTTTAGCCTATGAGACTGCTGGACAGCAGCCTCCTGAAAGAATTACAGCTCACTCCACTAGAGCTGTGGCTTCCACTTGGGCCTTTAAGAATGAGGCCTCTGTTGAACAGATTTGCAAGGCTGCAACTTGGTCTTCGCTTCATACTTTTTCCAAATTTTACAAATTTGACACTTTTGCTTCTTCGGAGGCTATTTTTGGGAGAAAGGTTCTTCAGGCAGTGGTTCCTTCTGTATAATGAGCCTGCCTATCCCTCCCGTCATCCGTGTACTTTTGCTTTGGTATTGGTATCCCAGAAGTAATGATGACCCGTGGACTGATCACACATAACAGAAGAAAACATAATTTATGCTTACCTGATAAATTCCTTTCTTCTGTTGTGTGATCAGTCCACGGCCCGCCCTGTTTTAAGGCAGGTAAATATCTTTTAAATTATACTCCAGTCACCACTTCACCCTTGGTTACTCCTTTCTCGTTGATTCTTGGTCGAATGACTGGGACTGACGTAGAGGGGAGGAGCTATATGCAGCTCTGCTGGGTGAATCCTCTTGCATTTCCTGTTGGGGAGGAGTTATATCCCAGAAGTAATGATGACCCGTGGACTGATCACACAACAGAAGAAAGGAATTTATCAGGTAAGCATAAATTATGTTTTTTTTCTTTCGTGATTCAGATAGAGCATGACATTTTAAGCAACTTTCTAATTTACTCCTATTATCAATTTTTCTTCATTCTCTTGGTATCTTTATTTGAAATGCAAGAATGTAAGTTTAGATGCCGGCCCATATTTGGTGAACAACCTAGGTTGCCCTTGCCGATTGGTGGATAAATTCATCAACCAATCAAAAACTGCTGTCCAGAGTTCTAAACCCAAAACAAGTTTAGATGTCTTTTTCAAATAAAGATAGCAAGAGAACGAAGAAAAATTGATAATAGGAGTAAATTAGAAAGTTGCTTAAAATTGCCTGCTCTATCTAAATCCCGTAAGAAAAAAATTGGGTTCAGTGTCCCTTTAAGTGCTATCCGGCGGATTAGCACTGGTCATAGTACAGTGCCACATATTCTGGTAAGTGCAATTCCTAACACCTTACCTTTACCTGCAAAGCAGAATTACGCTATGAGCCGCCCTCTTTTTGTCTTTATTTTTTAAAATAGTTTGCCCGACACTCCGGAATCAAGAGGAGCAGCCCTGACCCAGATTACCAGCTACAACTATTGCCTAGGATTAAGAAATTCAAGGCTATTTTGGAAAAATTTACCACGCTATATCCTTTTGGAAAATCCCTTTGGTATACATTTATTTTGAGCATATCAGAGCTCTTGGCATTTTGTCTAGCGCGCCTTTTTGTTTCCCCTTCTGGGATTCCGTTCCTTCAAAGGGAAAAAAATGTTTATAGCTAGGGAACAAGAAAAAGTGTCTTTAATAAAAGCAAATGTTCATTTCAATTTGTGTTTTGTATTTTTTTGTTCACAATTTCCAACTGTTACTGAGGGCCAGATGATCAACAACTCACCTCCATGGAATAAAATCAAACACCTTCGGGATTTTATTTAGACCTTATACTGAAATATAGGAGTCTCTCCTTCACATACAGAACCCTGCATCATAGTGATAGTCAATGTAACATTTATGTTTCTAAAATTCCTTGAGGGACGTCACCGTACTGACGAGACTTCTTAGATCATCTCACCTGAGAAGAGAGCTTTAGATCATCAGGCCCTTAATCACTTACCTGATGGGAGTACAAGCTCCATAGTTTCTTCATCATACTCCAAATTTTTATCTGCAGATACATCCCTTTCCATAACTATGTATTCTCCTTCTTTGTGATCAGGATAGCTGGGTCTGTTAAAAACACCAATAAAACATTTAGCAATGCTGTGCTAATACTATAGAAACAACCAGCAATCATCAAAAAAAAATTGCATCTGGAATAATAAGCTAATGAAGTTTCAGTGTTGAGAGAGACATATTTACTGCTTATATTGCAAGGTTCGTTCTCTTGGTATCCTTTGTTAAAAAATCAGGTAAGCAGGCTCATGAGTGTGCAAGTGTCTGGAGGAGTTTTATAAAGAATCCTTTTATCAGTTATACATTGTACAAACACTGCTGCCATCTAGAGCTCAAAAACATTTCTTGCAAAACTGCTGCCATATAGTTCTACAGACACGTGCACGCTACCTACCTGAGTATTCTCTTCAACAAAGAATACCATGAGAATAAATTAACTAAGAAAGATTTGTAAAATTGTATAGCTAAACCATTAATTAAATTTTTTGCATTCAATTTCCCTTTTAATGCTCATACATTTTAAAACACCTCTCTCCTAAATAGTGTGTTGTCTTTTTCTGCTAAATAGGGTAACATCAATCGTATGTATATAACTATCTACAAAAAAATAAAACGTTGTACTCATCACGGAAAATAACAGAATAGATGGCCCAAGGATATCCTGGACTTTGCCCCCCCCCCCCCCTCTTAAAGCTATAACAGCTGACACTCTTCACAAGAGTGTTACTGTGGGAATTTGTGCCTATTCAGCAAAAAGAGCATTTGTGATGTTGGACAAGGTGGTCTGTGTTCCAATTCATCCCAAAGGTGTTCAGTTGGATTAAGGTCAGGGCTCTGTGAAGGCCACTCAAGCTTCTCCACAAAACTAAAGTTCCTCCACACCACCATGTCTTCATGGACCTTGCTTTGCGTACAGGGACGCACAGTCATGCTAGGCCTTCCCCAATACTATTGTCACAAAGTTTGAATCACCCAATTTTCTAAAATGTTTTTTTAATCTTATTTCATTAAGATGATCTTTAATTTGAACTAAGGGGCCTATCACAAACCCTTAAAATAGCCCCAGCACAATATCCCTCCTCAACAAAACCTTTCAGTAGGCACTATGCATTAAGGTAGGAAGCGTGCTCAAGGCATCTGCCACACCTAGATTGTTCCATCAGACTGCCAGATAGTGACGTGTAATTTATCACTCCAGAGAGCAAGTTTCAACTGCTCCAGAGTCCAGTAGTGACGTGCTTTACATCATTCCAGCCGATTCTTGGCATTGGACATATTGATGTGAGGTTTGCATACAGCTGTTTAACGGCCATTTAAGGGTATTTCTGGAGCAACTTTGGACACGACTAATACTTACAGCTTCTTGTCTGAGTGAACTGTCCCTTTAAAGGGGCACTAAACCCAAATGTTTTCTTGCATGATTCAAAGCATGCAATTTTAAGCAACTTTCTAATTTCCTCCTATTATCAATTTTTCTTTGTTTCCTTGGCTATCTTTATTTAAAAAGCAGGAATGTAAAGCTTAGGAGAATGCCTATTTTTAGATTCAGCACCCTGGAAAACACTTGCTTATTGGTGGCTATATTTAGCCACCAATAAGCAAGCATAACCCAAGTTCTGAATCAAAAATAGGCCGGCTCCTACACTTTACATTCCTATGTTTTAAATAAAGATAGCAAGAGAACAAAGAAAAAATGATAATAGAGAGTAAATTAGAAAGTTGCTTAAAATTGAATGCTCTATCTGAATCACGAAAGAAAAAATTTGGGTTTAGGGTCTCTTTAAATATATAACTGATAGAATTCAATTTCCAGATGTCTTTTTTTGACCAGCTTTATTTATTCTTCTGTTATTAAAGACTTGATTTCTCAGACAATTTACTTGGGAACTCAGCATTAAAGTATCTACATTCTGGTACTATGCTCATCAAAAAGGATTTTTTTCTTTCATACCTAAAATCATAGAAGTCAGCAAACTCCAGGGCAGCATCTCCATCAGCAAAAACTTTGCAGTGGCTCTTGTCATTCATGTGAGCCTGGACTGATTCTGTGGTGTAAAACGACTTTCCCTTCTCATTGCACCACAGACAGATCTTCCCAACACCGACCTTTTCCCCTGCAAAAGCAATGTACTTTAAAATACAGGAAGCATGAAATACAACAAAAACAATAAAGGGACAGTCAACACCAGATTTTTTGTTGTTTCAAAAGATAGATAATCCCTTTATTACCCATTCCCCAGTTTTGCATAAATGCCACAGTTCTAATAATGCACTTTTTACCTCTGTGATTACCTTGTATCTAAGCCTCTGCAGACTGCCCCCTTATTTCAGTTCTTTTGACAGACTTGCATTTTAGTCAATCAGTGCTGACTCGTAGGTAACTCCACATGTGTGAGCACAGAGTTATCTATATGACACACATGAACTAACACCCTCTAGAGGTGAAAAACTGTCAAAATGCATTAAGATAAGAGGCGGCCTTCAAGGTCTAAGAAATTAGCATATGAGCCTACCTAGGTTTAGCTTTCAACTAAGTATACCAAGAGAACAAAACATATTTGGTGATAAAAGTAAATTGGAAAGTTGTTTCAAATAGCTTGCCCTATCTGAATCATAAAAATGTATTAGGGACTTGAATGTACCTTTAAGACATTTGTTTTATTCCTGTTCACTGCTTGCAAACCTATTTGTACAGAAGAACTGGCTGGCAATTTAAGTAGTTCAATAATAATAAAAATCACAGGTAGCACCCTAAAACAAACATAGTCAACAAACTGACTCACCTAAGTACTTGATAAGACCTTGCAGATCCTGAAGGTACTCCAAGTCAGGTATGAAGAAGCTATGGACTTTGGTCATGTGAGCAATATTTTTCATGAGGGAGTGTGAATGGTGTGAACAAAACAAGCAGTTTGTGACAGGAATGGCACCCAATACTGGAGCGCTCTCTATGGAAGTAGCACCTTCTTCATCTCCATCTTCCGCATCCTCCATTTCCTCATCACCATCTAGATCATCATCTTCCTCTCCAGAGTCCATGTCTTCCCAGCCTGTTAACAATGTACAATAGATCAAGTGCCTAAATCTGTGGCAGAAGCTGCCTTGCACAGCAATATAGTTAATACAATACAACAGACGTGCACAAATTCAAAATTTGTGATTTAAATCAGTGCTTGACAAACATGTTAAAAAATTAGAAGCCAGTAAGAATATTTAGGAGCCAGGCACATTTTTAGGAGCCAGACAGTTGGATTTGTATATAGATATATGGAGAATAACCCAAAAAGTTAGGAGCCAGTGGATTCCAGGCTCCTGGGTTTGTCGAGCCCTGATTTAAATAGTAAAATAAATCATGAAAATGGTTGTGTGTTTGTTTACACAGATATATTTTGTTTCTAATATATCTGGTGCTGCAACAAAAAGGATACAGCAAACCATGGCCACTTTTGTGATTTATTTCACTAAAGAATCACAACTTCCATATGTTTGTACATCTACAATACAAACATTAACCCACTAAAATCATTCATACTAATAAGTTTAACAGTCGCTACAGTTTGATAAAAGCCATAATTGCTGTATCTAACTTTTCAGGTAGTCATATTATGTTTATGCAAATATTATAAGAACCTAAAAAATATTCTTTATATATTATAAAAATTATCAGTTATTTTGCTCACTGCTGGGACAGAGGGTGCACTTGACAGCTAATGTTCTGTAATTTAATACATAACGGAACAAAGAAGGAGTTAATTTACTGTGTTACGTGTTTCTGGCACTTAAATCCATATAGATGTTGTGTGTAACAAGCAATCAATAACTAAATACTTGGGATGTGCATAAATGTGTAATTCTTTACTGAAACAAATGCAGAATATAGCTGTGGGCTTCAGCATTTAGCTATTTTTAGCGCATGACTTATAAGTTTAAAAGTTAACTAATCCAGATAATTGTGTGTGGCTCCGTAAATAGCCAAATTCTGCAGCCCACAGCCATATTAGGCACATGTTTCAGTTACAAATTTCTGCATATTCCTACTAAATACATAATATATTATCATATATTAGGGCCTTAAAATATGTTAAAAATCTAAGAGCCAGTCAAAAACGAATTAGGAGCCAGATATTTTTGGATAGCCACACACAGATTGACAGATATAAAGATAGATGCACATGTGAATACAGAAATATACATATTTTATTTATTTTACTCACAATTATAAAATACAAACACACAGACCATACCATCCATGTAAACTGAAACCTTTCTGGCACCTAAATGTGTTCAAAATCTAGAAGACCTATAAAAAAAAATATCAAGCCCTGATGTTCATAACCATAGATCTAAAAATTAAAAAAACAAATACCTGCCATAGCTATTAAAGGGACACTATACCCAATTTTTTTATTTCATGATTCAGAAAGAGCATTCAATTTTAAGCAATTTTCTAATTTACTCCTATTATCAATTTTTCTTTGTTCTCTTGCTATCTTTATTTAAAAAGCAGGAATGTGATGCATAGGAGCCAGACCATTTTTGGTTGATAACCTGTGTTATGCTTGCTTATTGGTGGGTAAATGTAAGCCTCCAATAAGCAAGCACTATCCATGGTGCTGAACCTAAAATGGGCTGGCTGCTAAGATTTACATTTCAGCTTTTAAAATAAAGATAGCAAGAGAACGAAGAAAAATTGATAATAGGAGTAAATTAGAAAGTTGCTTAAAATTTCATGCTCTATCTGAATCATGAAAGAAAAAAAAAAATTAGGTTCAGTGTCCCTTTAAGTACAGCATCATCCAATGGTATGAGACTGGTATATCACCCTAAAAAAGTTAAACTTTCTTCACTCACTATACTACCATTATTCTCCAAAAGTGTTACAAGTTGTTTTACTTAAAAGTGAATGTAAATTTTGATGATAAAGTGCCCGTTTTTAAAAATTCGATTAAAACCGGGAGACTTTAATTCATCAAAATTGACATTTCACTCATGTTGTGAAAATACTTACCTTTTATTCCCGACAGCGTATACCACATTTACATTTAATGTGTTTTTACTTTTAGATATATGTAGAAAAAATAAAATTCTAGAAATCATAAGGTAACATTGTCATGTCTGTATTATGAATATCAAATAAAGTTGTATTTATTACCTCCAGCCTGATCCTCATCAGTTTCACTGCTGTCTTCCTCCTGTGTTGCCAGCTTTTTAGCCTGCTGTTCATACCACTGTTGCCTGGGAGGTTTGTCTGGCCTAGTTCTTGCTTCGGCGTCTTGTGATGCACCAGATGCGGCATCATTTTGCTGACTAGAAAATGCAAGAGTGTTGGGTTTCTTCTTGGGAGACATGGAAGGCTGTGCCTTGATAGCTTTCTGAATGGCTGTATTCGTGGCATCTTTGTCCACATTCTCCACACCAAGGCCTTTTTCTAGATTCTTTTCATTCATCATCTCCACTTTTTTAGTGATAGCTTGGGTCGCTTTCCTCTCTAGGTCCAAGTGCTTTTTTGACTTCAAGTGGTTCTCATAGGCATTGAATGTTGCAAACCTCTTGCTGCACACTGCACAATAAGTAGCAGTCTCTTTGGTTTGCTCTTCAACCACTGCCCTCTGGGCCAAAACTCTCTCTTGAAAGTTTTCAGCTGTGACTGCAGGCATATCAGCCACCTTTCTTTTCAGGTTATATCTGTGCCAATCGGTCTTGTAATGGGCTCTTTGGATATCTGGGTCTGCAAAGGCCACTCGGCATGTAATGCAGGTATATGAAGCCATCTCTTGCCCACAGATTAGTGCCTAGACTTGGAACTTCAGGTATGCTAGGTAATAAATCAAAATGTTTATTATTAGAAATAAAATACATTATTTGCACACACAAAAAATACAAAAACGATTATGATCAGTATTCTCCACAGGACTTATTTAATGGTTACAACACCTGGCTGATGTTACTGACCACCTGGCTAAAATGTAAGCCAATATGTGCTACACAAATTATCATTAAATCAATTTATGCAATTCATGTATACTTATAGTAGCATTCATAAATTACAAAAAAAAAAAAAAAAATTGTGCAAATTATTACACTGCCCCCACCAGGATACTTCATAATGCCACTCAGCTGGAAACATTTTCTGTGGAGAACACTGTCCATTATAAAAGTGGTTTTTTATAACATGAAAAATGTTGTTTAAAGGGACATGGAACTCACTTTTCCAATGCACTTTGAAATGCAAAGTATATTTAAGGGGGCAGTCTACTGTCTACTCCAAAATTGTTATTGTTTAAAAATAAAGATAATTCCTTTATTGACAGCAAACAAAACAACCGTCGAGTCTCAAGGTGTAATAAAACGATATCTTTATTAATGGAGACAAAAACAATACACTATAAAAGCGAGTGCATTAAAATCCAAGCATGGAGAATAGCGTCTTACGCGTTTCGGCAGAGAACTTAGCTTAATCATAGACATGCTAAAGATGTGTTTACACATGGATTAAGTACACATCTAACAATTAGGTTAATTACAACCTGCTGAGTTCAAAAAGAGAGGGGGGGGTCCCTTTATTACATATTCCCCAGTTTTGCACAGCCAATATTGTTATATTAATATACTTTTTACCTCTGTGATTACCTTGTATCTAAGCCTCTTCTGACAGCCCCCTTTTCACATGGCTATTTATTTATTTATCTATTGACTTATATTTTAGCCAAATAGTGCTGTGTCCTGCCCAACTCAATGAGAGAGCACAATGTTATGAGAGAGCACAATGTTATATGGCACACATGAATTAACAGTCTCTTCTTGTGAAAAGCTAATAAAAAAGCATGTGATAAGAGGCTGTCTGTAGTGGCTTAGAAACTGGCAAACATTTAGAGGTTTAAAAGTTATAAAATATATTAAAATAACAATTCTGGTTGTGCAAAGCTGGGGAATGGGTAGTAAAAACATTATCTTTTAAACAGTTACAATTTTGATGTAAACAGTCCCTTTAAAGGAGACTGTGTCTTTAAAAAAAGACTGAATAGCATTTTTTTCGCACTTTAATTATTAAAAAAAAAAAAAAAAGACAGTCGGGTCTACTAGGAAATCCCTTTATACGTTCATCTACCATCAAGTCAAGTATTCCGCTTTCTCACTTTCTTCTGACTAAAATACACTAAATGAGCGCGTTGGTTTATACATTATATATATATATATATATATATATATATATATATATATATATATATATATATATATATATATATATATATATATAAACATTTACCGATCTCAAACTCACTGCCAACTAGCGTTTCAGGGGACGAAATCCCTGCGTTATCTGTTTCACGTGATTATACTGCAGTACCCGAGCAAACGCTGGCTTACTCTGTACTACAACATCTGCTATCTAAAGCTATAGAAAAACAAAGACCATACAATATACGAATATAAACACAAATAAACAAGTAAAATAAAAAAACGACTGAACTTGTTTACTTACATGGAAGAGAGTCACGTTTTTATACACTTCCGCTTCCGGTATCACATGACTATCACATCCTATTTTGTAGGATGTCCGAAAAAGTGTCGTTCAGACATCTTTGGTCAGGGCAATATATGTTTGATTTAGTTCGTTCTTGTTATACTGCCGCCTTCTGTCAAACGTGAAGTACTACGGCGCTATAAAAGGTGTTTGTTTTTTTGTTGTCACCCTGACGTCTTTGATACACTTTGTTTTTACCAGGAATGGTTAATACAAAGATACATTTACATTTATTTGTTTTGCCAAATAAGCGTTAGAGTGTTTTTTCGAGAATTCGTATTTGCATGTTGTTGCTTATGGTCTGTATCTGGTTACAGGTGACACGTATGGGGAAGTTGTGACAGGGTTATAGAAGGTCCAATATTATAGCAGGCTGTCCAGTAAAATCTATACAAAAAATATTGGGCACTTGTCTTATTTGTTAAAGGGACAGTCAACACCAGAATTTTTGTTGTTTTAAAAGATAGATAATCGCTTAAAGGATTCCAAAACTTTATTATTTTCAGCCCAACCTATCGTTTTAAAACAACAAACGTTTATATAACATATCTTACCTATTTTTTCAGTAAAACGATTTTTCAGAAGACTTTAAAATTATAATTTATATTTAGAGCATGACGTCAGTACAGTTAACCCTCTAATATGGGCCGTGCACTACCAAACACAATCGCCAATCCGATTCCCATTTTATGCATATCATTAAGTGACTATGTCGTCACCAGACGCATGTGCTTTGTGTTCCTTGACTCGCATATCCTATCTCGTCACCAGACGCATGCGCTTATTTCTAACCCTAATGCTCGTTATTGTTAGGGAGATTCTCTCAGCGCAGCGCTCAGTTCTTACCCGATACAGAGGGTCTGCTGGTGACGTATACTATGGACTGAATATCGCGCATGCGCATAGCGGCATTTGTCATCCATTTTGATAACCTGGGTTATCGGTCCGAATTTGAAGATTTAAAAATACTAGCCGGCGGTGGGTTTGGAATTTGTTAAATTTTCAATCTTGATTTTATAAGAAATGGTATTAATTGGAAACACAAAGCCTATTACAAATATATGTAAACTATAATAAACTTGCAATTGAAGATGACTTTTTTTCATGGTTTAGTGTCCCTTTAATTACCAATTCCCCAGTTATGCATAACCAACACAGTTATAATTATACACATTTTACCTCTGTAATAATTACCTTGTATCTAAGCCTCAGCAGACTGCCCCCTTATTTCAGTTCTTTTGACAGACTTGCATTTTAGCCAATCAGAGCTGTCTCCATGGTAAATTCACGTGCATGAGCTCAATGTTATCTATATGAACTAATGTCCTCTAGTGGTGAAAAACTATCAACATGCATTTAGATTAGAGGTGGCCTTCAAGGTCTAAGAAATTAGCATATGAACCTCCAATGTTTAGCTTTCAACTATGAATACCAAGAGAACAAAGCAAAATTGGTGATAAAAGTAAATTGGAAAGTCGTTTAAAATTACATGCCCTATTTGAAACATGAAAGTTTTTTTTGGACTTGACTGTCCCTTTAATGGCAGTCTGGCAATGTTAAAGGAAAAGTTAACTATCACGCTCCGTTATTCAGATTAAAAAAAATAAACATAAAATTAGTGTGAGTTTAAGTCATCATTTTTCTAACATGATTATTATTAAACCTAAAAATTACCTTTTACAATGCTCGGTTCTATCACCGTAACTCTGCCTGGCTATAAAATAAGTCAGTGTGAGGTGTGAGCTGTGTGCGCTGCTGTCAGTGTGAAATGTCAGCCAGTTTCTGATGTGCGACTTGTGTGAGTTCTGCTGTCAGTAAAATTATTCTGATTAAAGCATCACAATTATTTCACGTAACATTATATTCTCGATAAACAATTAGTCATTAACCCATCACTCCTAATTCGGAAGAAGGTAACTATCTGCAATTTTATAGTCTATTTTTAATGTTCAGCTAGTCTAATGTTCAGCTAGTCAGAGGAAAAGTATAGAAGTATTTTCTATAAGAAAAAACTAAGGGGACGCGCTGTAGTGTTGATAAAATATGTGTTGATGTGAATGAAACTCCCTCTAGTATCGTGTGAGTTGAACCGTGACAGATATGTATGTGAGAGTAGGGGTGTATATGTGTATATGATTGGGTGAAATCTTGTTAATCAAAAGAGAATGTGTGACTTGTTACAAACCGTAAGACTTGAAACAATTGTGATACATAGGCAAAGAATCATGAAACAGTTGTGATACCTAAACAAAAAATCAGTTTAAATATTGCAAAAACCTAAAAACTTGCAACAAAATATGTGAACAGTTGAATTTGATTAAACTCAAAAAACTGAAAAGTCCAATATGTGATAAGTGTTCAGAGATAAAAAGTCCAAATTCAATGTAAAGGATATATAAAGAACAAAAGTTCAAGGATCAAAACAAATGGCTTGCTCCGCTTGAATCCAAGGTGTGATGAATCAGGAAATCTAGGAGAATAGAAAAACAAGGGGCGCCAACATAGTGTGAATCAGTTTGGAACACTGGAAAACAGTAGTTATAATAAAATCTACTCACAAGTGGAGTGGCACGTAGAACCAACTGGGTGCATACAGGCAGGCTGACATTCAGGACCAGCAGTCAGTTCGCTGGGGGTCTCACCCGGGAGACCTGTGGGTGGGTCAGATGAGGTAGATGGAGTCGGCTGTGAGTCGTCTGGTGAGCCGGATCGCCACTATGGAAGTCCAAAGGGCTTTGTTGTTTATCCCAAAAGGTAGCTGCTCACACGATCAGCCTTGTTTCCAAACGAGTTTCCAATGTCAGTGTATGGAACAAACGGATAAAAACCAAACTGGGTGTAACCACTGCAAACAATAGTAATATTAAAAAGGCACAGAAAACCGGGTCTGTCTAAAAACAAGTATTTAATTGCTACGCGTTTCTCAGTCCGTAAAGGACCGTTTCCTCAGGCATATGCCTGAGGAAACGGTCCTTTACGGACTGAGAAACGCGTAGCAATTAAATACTTGTTTTTAGACAGACCCGGTTTTCTGTGCCTTTTTAATATTACTACTGTTTGCAGTGGTTACACCCAGTTTGGTTTTTATCCGTTTGTTCCATACACTGACATTGGAAACTCGTTTGGAAACAAGGCTGATCGCGTGAGCAGCTACCTTTTGGGATAAACAACAAAGCCCTTTGGACTTCCATAGTGGCGATCCGGCTCACCAGACGACTCACAGCCGACTCCATCTACCTCATCTGACCCACCCACAGGTCTCCTGGGTGAGACCCCCAGCGTACTGACTGCTGGTCCTGAATGTCAGCCTGCCTGTATGCACCCAGTTGGTTCTAGGTGCCACTCCACTTGTGAGTAGATTTTATTATAACTACTGTTTTCCAGTGTTCCAAACTGATTCACACTATGTTGGCGCCCCTTGTTTTTCTATTCTCCTAGTCAGAGGAAAAGATCTAACGATCGCTGCTACGATACACAATAATGAATCTACTGATTCATTCTTTAAATGTGTATCACAGCAGCGATGTTTTCTGCGCACGCGCAATGGACTACACCTCACAAGAACACACAGTAATGTACACGTAAGAGCGGGTGGGACCGGTTTTACGTGTAAAGGTGATAAATCAGGAAATGGTCGGGTGGGCGGAGGAACCACGGAAAAAGGTATAAGATTTAACATATAAATAACTACTAAATAATAAAAAAAAAATTAAAGTTAGCGACTAGACTAGTCTAATGGACATTAATGGATGGCATTAATGTGGAGGCTCTAAGTTTACTTTCACTTTAAAATACTGTTCTGTATGTTTTACTTGAAGCCCCATGGATATTATCAATGCTCTATGTTTTTTTCTCTATTAATTAATAATTCATATATAGGGCAAAATTTATCAAAGTGAGAAAAAGAAAATTCTCACGTTTGTTGTAAAAAAAAAAAAAAAAGCTCACAAATGATATCACCATATTTATGACGAGGCTGAAGGTGGCTTCTTATTTGGCCAGCTTCTTATTCGCTGAAGTTGGCTTCTTATTAAGCCAGCTTCTTATTCGGCAACTGATTTACAATCAGCCAAATAAAGATATTGCCCCTTTATACAATCCACATGATTTCAGCCTGGCCCAATGGTTTCTAACAAATTGGTGCCAACCTTGTCACTTCATATATGTTACCTTTTCTGAATAAGTAACTGGTATTTTAAAAGGGTTAAAATCATTTAGGCCAATCATTTCTGTGTGGATATATACAGGGCATGAACCCCTTCATAGGATATACATGTTCTCAACCTGGCCCAACGGTTTCTATGTCAAACAAACTGTTACCAACCTTGCCATTTCATATCTTTTTCATTTTCTGAATAAGTAACAAGTATTTTGAAAGGGTTAAAATCATTTGGGCCACTCATTTCTGTGTGGATATATACAGGGGGTAAGCTCCTTCATAGGGGCATATCTATCAAGCTCTGTATGGAGCTAGAGGGCCCGTGTTTCTGGCGAGCCTTCAGGTTTGCCAGAAACACCAGTTATAAAGCAGCAGTCTAAAGACCACTGCTCCATAACCTGTCCACCTGCTCTGAAGAGGTGGACAGACATCGCCGCAATTCAACCCGATCAAATACGATCGGTTTGATTGACACTCCCTGCTGGATCTGCAGTGGACGGCATTGCACCAGCAGCTCACAAGAGCTGCTGGTGCAATGCTGAATAAGGAGAGCGTATTGCTCTCCGCATTCAGAGAGGTCTGTCGGACCTGATCCGCACTGTCGGATCAGGTCCGACATACCTTTTTTAAATAGGCACATAGAATAAACATGTTTTCAGACTGGCCCAACGCCTTTTTATGGCAAAAAAATCTGGTGCCAACTGTGCCTCTTCTTATATTTTTTCTTTTTTGAACAAGTAACTGGTATTTTAAAAGGGTAAAATTCCTTTGGATCAATCATTTCTTTAAGGATATATACAGGATGTGAGCCCCTACATACAATCTACATGATTTCAGACTGGCCTAAAGGTTTCTAAGGCAAACAAACCGGTGCCAACATTGCCACTTCAGATGTTTTACTGTTTCTGAATAAGTAACTGGTATTTTGAAAGGGTTAAAATCATTTGGACCACTAATTTCTTTGTGGATATATACAGGGCGTTAAACCCTTCATAGGATAGACATCTTCTTAGACTAGCCCAACTGTTTCTATGGCAATAAAACTGGTGCCAACATTGCCAGTTCATATATTTTACCTTTTCTGAATAAATAACTGGTATTTTAAAAGTGTTAAAATCGTTTGGGCCTCTAATTTCTGTGTGGATATATACAGGGCGTGAACCCCTTCATACAATCCACATGTTTTCAGACTGGCCCAATGGTTTATATGGCAAAAAACTGGTGCCAACCTTGCCACTTATTTTTCGCACTGTTTAGTGCCTACTACTCTGTGAGTACTCTATATATATTGTATAGATTTTTTCGGTCCTTTTTGATCTGAACCATTGCGGCGCCTTCTTCAGTTTTTATATTTGATGCAGTGATCGTTGCTTAATTGCCATGTTGAGCCTGGGAAGGAGACAGCAGCCGTCAAGTGTCCTGGAATCATAAGACATTTTCTGTGTCACATTGCTATACCGTTAACCCTGGCATTTAAGGAGGACTTGAATGCATCTTGTCCCCCTTGGTTATTAATGTTGTTTTTTCTGTGATGTTTTTATGCTGCATACCAGTTCTTTACTAGAAAGCATTTTTATTTAACATGTTGTCTTATGCACTTCAAGCATATATGTATTTACATTTCTTGTAGCACTTTTGCATGAAGCACTGTTCACTTTTTATATATACATATTACATTTTTTTGTCTTTTTGACATCAGTTAGGCGCATCCAGCTTATATTTTTTTGTTTATATATATTTGATATAAAAAGATAAGTGTGTTTGTTGTTAAAGACTGATCTGATTTTTTCAGCTCAAATTATGTGGCTATTGTTTTAATATTTTGTTACATTCTGACAATATTTCTATAAGTATAAATTCTATCACTGTTAATAATTCCCAGTCTAATGCAGAGGGCATTTCTGCAGCAATGAAAGATTTTATTGCTACAGCCATAGAGAAGGCTATGGGGCATATGTATCAAGGTCTGTCGGACCTGATCCGACACTGCGGATGAGGTCCGACAGACCTCGCTGAATACGGCGAGCAATACGCTCGCCGTATTCAGCATTGTACCAGCAGCTCACAAGAGCTTCTGGTGCAACGCTGCCCCCTGCAGACTCGCGGCCGCCAGCAGGGAGGTGTCAACCTGATCGTACTCGATCGGGTTGATTTGCGGCGATGTCTGTCCGCCTGCAGGCTCGCCAGAAACACGGGGCATCAAGCTTCATTCGGAGCTTGATACATATTCCCCTATGTCTGCTATTCCATTTTCAAATAAATGTTAGGTTTTTGCATTATGTTCTTACATCTAGTGAATTTTGTACTGACCGACAGCATAGTGTTGTATCTTCTACTGATGGGGGTTCCTCTTATTCGGAGGATCTTACATCAGAGACAGAGATTGACAAATCTTCTTTTTTGTTTAATATTGAATATATTTGTCCTCTTTTTAAGGAAATATTATATACTTTAGGGATTGAGGAGCCTAAAACTCCTGATGATAGACCTAGTTATCGTTTAAATTCTGTATTTAAGAAGCCTGACCTATGCTCTCCATGTAAGCAGCGCACAATTTTCTTTAACTAGGCCATATCTGACTTATCGACAGAGAGATGCGTAGCTGAGGATCCCGCACTTATTCCCCCCCCCCAGGTTTCTGGGTTACGAAGTACACAGATACTCTTTGGCACATCAAATATTCAATCAAGATTGCTATTTCTTTTGGGGAACCTTAGATAGTTTCCTTACTGAAGCATTGAAATTACCGCTGTCTATACCTAAAATGGCGGCACTCGACGCATGGGAACATCGCATGCAAGCTATCCTGGACAACTACTTGTCAAGGGATCTGCAGAGAATATTGAGACCACTGCTCCGGAGTGCAGCACCAAGGGGGGACTTGAATTATATAGTCCCTCAGGAGAGTAGGGGTGATACCGGCACTGGAGATCAGATGATCATAGACGACCATGCCCCACATTGGGCAGTGGGACCGGGTTCATTATTTGCTATGGCAGGTGATAAACATCCGGCTTCTATTTGCAAAGATGTGACTCTAAATATCACGGATCAGTCATGGGTAGCACTGACCGTGCAGCCTGACAAAGTTCGCGGCTGCTGTTTGGATGCGGTTTATTTAAGCTCCCTTCATAACTGGCAAGAGATCGCAGGATATAAGGAGCTTGTGCAGGATTTTAATTGCTAGATCTCTCCATCCAAGTATAGCAGCCTACTTCTACTCCATTTAAATGGTGATACCATTGCAGAGAATTTGGGGAGGACATTCCAACATGGCGGCAAGTATATACTTAACTATTCAACCTACAGAAGAAGGAGAAGAGTGACATTGTTGTTCAAATCCCATCGTGTTGGTGTGGGTTAGTGACTTATCTGTGATGGACATAACACAGCCGGTCTGTGATGCTATCATTTATACTATACTGAGTTTATTTCAAGGGTTCCATTAGAGGTGTTGTTCTCTATGTTGTCACTTTCACTACACCTTTTACATAGTGTTATTTTGTGCAAGTAAAGCCTATTAGTTATATTGTTATATATCTAGATATGCTCCTCTTTCCCCTAGGTTATGTGCTAATGTGAGTTAAAATGAATTATTGGCCACTCAATTGTTATTTGAAAATATGGATGTCACAGAACACAGGTCTGCCGGTATACTTTCCTGTACTCCAGTAATTTTAGTCATTTAAGGATAATGTAATTTAATAGGGATGGCCCTTTAACTTGGATGCCGCTACAAATGTTAGCATCTAATATATGATCCTTTCTTGCAAGCAAAATTATATAGTTTGATATTTTCAACCTAGCCTGATATAGTTCTTTAAACTATTCATATATTACTAAGATATCCATATCTCAGTAGGTCTGCAGCACTAACATTATACTGTTCATGAACTAGGATATAGCGGAGGTCTGTGCTTTTCCTTATTTTTTTTTTTAGTTTGTTTTTAGGGAGCGATGCCTTGTCTATCTATTATATCTATAGATTTTAAAACTTATGTATAGTTCATATTGATATTCGACTTGGTTGATCTGCGCTAATATAATATGGACAAGAATTGTGCTGTCTGCGGCCGAGACAGCATACTGAGCATACATTATAGCGCATAAACTTAATTCATGGGCTGATGTCACCTTTTATTGATGGTCCAAGTCATAGCCAGAGGGTACAGGTTATTTAGTCTGGAAGTGAATGAACATGCATACCATAAATTTACACATATTTAGAGTGAGATTAGGATTATATGCTTACATACTACAGATGCCACCTATAATAAGCATAGAGTTAGAAGGAGACTTTTGTAAATTATTCATGTCCAGTACTGCGGGGCCGACCACACATTTCTTTTTTAAAAAGTTGTTAGAGAGTCCTACAATAACTTGCTATTTGTTTTCTCCATGATAATTGAGTGACTAATTGTTGTTGAAAGTTTTACAAAATGAGGTTCCCCTTGAGGTTTATATATGTATATTTTGAGATATATTCTGACCCAAGAGTGGTCTATTATTTTCTGCCTTCTGAACTGTTTTATACAAGTGGTCAAAGATCCAAGAGCGACCTAACATAATGCAAAGGGAAGGTAATCCTAAAAGAAAAATGTTGAGGTATCATATAATATTTTAGGCTTTGACTAGTTATTTTAATGTAGACTCACATGAGAGCCTAACTGTACTTATACAACATATAATGTACCTCAGTTCTTCTATACTAAAAAAGAGAGGTTTTATTTATAATTGCCTAATTATTGCTTGTATGTAGTTAAGAACACACGTTGTTTCTATGTTATGAAAATGTACTTATTTTTATATTGCTTGAGACATGGCAAATTTCATCTGCTTTGTTATTGTTTCTAAAAAACCTCAATTAAAAAAAAAATAAAAAAAATTCTGTATTTAAGACTACTGTTATTACTCCTAAAATATTTCCTATTCCAGACGCTATCTCTAATCTCGTTGCTAAATAATGTTCTAAGTCTGGTACTTCTTTTAATCCTTCTTCTAGGTTTTACAAATTGTATCCTTTACCTATTGCTAATTTCCAAGTTTGGGAAACAGTCCCTAAAGTTAATGGGGCTATTTTCACTCTTGCAAAAGGTACTACCATTCCTATAGAAGATAGCACTTCTTTTTAAACCCTTTAGATAGAAATCTTGAATCTTATCATAGATGGGCATATTTGCATACTGGCTATATTCTTAGAACAGTTATATCTATTGTTGATGTTGCTGCTGCCTCTATATTTTGGTTGGACCGTTTAGCTCAGCAGTTGTCTTTAGACCCAGAATTATCTAACATTATTCTCTTACTTCAACATGCAAATCATTTTATTTGCAATGCTTTCTTTTGATGTTGTGAAACTTAACATCAAGGGGCGGATTTAACATCCGTCCGAACCTCCAGGCTCGCCGGAAACAGAAGTTATGAAGCAGCGGTCTAAAGACTGCTGCACCATAACTTGTCCACCTGCTCTGAGGCTGCGGACAAAAATCAACCCAATAGAATATGATCGGGTTGATTGACACCCCCTGCTATTGGCTGTGAATCTGCAGTGGGCGGCATTGCACCAGCAATTCACAAGAACTGCTGGTGCAATGATAAATGCCGACAGCGTATCATGTCCGCTTGCACTATGATAAATCTACCCCCAAATCTTTGTCTTTAGCTATTCTTACTAGAAGAGCTTTATGGCTTAAATTTTAGATTGCTGACTTGGTATCTAAACAAGATTGCTATCTCTTTCTTATCAAGGTAAATATTATTTTTGGTTCTCAATTGGATTCTATTATTTTCACTATCACTGGGGGGAAGGGAGTTTTTCTGCCCCAAGACAAGAATCTAAGGGTAAATTTAAAGTTCCCAATCATATTTGTTCCTATCTTCAGATTATAGAACAGACAACCACTCCTTCCCCTAAGGCCTGTGGCTCTAATTGGAGACCATTTCCGAATTGGAATAAATCCAAGCCTTATAAGAATCCAAATCCTGCCCCTAAACCTCAATGAAGGTGCGGGCATTGAGACAGTTCTTCTGGTAGGGGGCAGACTAAGCTATTTCAAAGAGTTTAGACAGACTCTGTCCAAAATCAGTGGATTCAGAATATAATTTCTCAGGGGTATTGAATAGGATTCAGAATAAGACCTCCCTTGGGAAGATTCTTTCTTACCCATGTACCAAAAAAAACAGTAAAAGCTCAAGCCTTTCTGAAATGTGTTTCAGATCTAGAACTTTCAGGGGTAATTGTTCCAGTTCCATGGCAGGAACAAGGATTTGGTTTTTATTCAAATCTATTCATTGTACCAAAGAAGGAAAATTCTTTCAGCCCAATTTTAGATCTGAAAACCTTAAATTGTTTTGTAAGAGTCCTAACTTTTAAGATGGTGACTATAAGGACTATTCTGCCTTTTGTTCAGCAAGGTCACTTCATGTCCACAATAGACTTACAGGACGCTTACCTTTACATTCCGATTCATCCAAATCACTATCGATTTCTGAGATTCTCTTTTCTAAACAAGCATTACCAATTTGTCGCTCCTCAGTTTGGCCTTGCAACAGCACCAAGAATATTCTCAAGAGTTCCAGGTGCCCTTCTTTCTCTAATCAGAGAGCAGGGTATTGCAGTGTTCCTCATTTGGATGATATATTGGTACTAGCTCAATCTTTTTATTTAGCAGAATCTCCAACGAAACAACTTCTGTTGTTTCTTCAAAGACATGGTTGGAGGATCAATTTACCAAAGAGTTTCTTGATTCCTTAGACAAAGGTCACCTTTTTAGGTTTCCAGATAGGTTCAGTGTCCATGACTCTATCCCTCATAGAAAGGAGAAGTTTGAGATTGTTTTAAGCTTTTCTAGACCTTTAGTCTCTATCATTCCCTTCAGTGCCTATGTGCATGGAAGTTTTAGGTCTCATGATTGTAGCATCGGACACAATCCCTTTTGCTCGTTTTCATATGAGACCTCTACAGCTTTGCATGTTGCACCAATGGTGCAGGGATTATACTCAGATATCACAACTGATATACTTAAATCCCAACTCTCTCTGACTTGATGGTTAAACCATCACCTTATTGTTCAAGGGGACTCCTTTGTTCGTCCTACCTGGACTGTGATCACAACAGATACAAGTCTCACAGGTTGGGGAGCTGTTTGGGGTTCTCTGACAGAACAAGGAGTTTGGAATCCTTGAGAGGCGAGGTTACCAATCCATATCTTAGAACTCTTTGCTATTTTCAGAGCTCTTCAGGCTTGGCCTCTATTAAAGAGAGAATTGTATATTCAGTTTCAAACAGACAATGTCACAAGCAACAGTGGCATTTGCCAATCATCAAGGGGGGACTCGCAGTCCCCTAGAAATGAAAGAAGTATCTTTAATACTTTCTTGGGCAGAATCTAACTCTTGTCTAATCACTGCGATTCATTTACCAGGCGTAGACAATTATGAAGCGGATTATCTCAGCCGTCAGACTCTACATCCGAGGGAGTGGTCTCTCCATCCAGATGTGTTCTATCAGATTGTGCAGATGTGAGGTCTTCCAGACATAGATCTAATGGGCTTTCATCTAAACAAGAAACTTTCCAGATACCTCTCCAGGTCCAGGGATCCTCAGGCAGAATTGATGGATGCTCTAGCAGTTCCATGGTTTTACCAACCTGCTTTAAATTTTCCACCTCTGGTTCTTCTTCGAAGAGTGATCTCAAAGATCATAATGAAACAATCTTATGTCTTTGTGATAGCACCAGCATGGCCTCACAGGTTCTGGTATGCAGACCTTGTCCGAATGTCCAGTTACCAACCTTGGTCACTTCCTCTAAGACCAGACCTTCTGTCTCAAGGCCTTTTTCTTCCATCCAGATCTCAAATCTCTAAATTTGAAGGCATGGAATTTGAACGCTTGGTCCTTAGTCATAGAGGTTTCTCTGACTCTGTGATTAACAATATGATACAGACTTGTAAGCCTACTTCAAGGAAAATATATCACAATGTTTTGAAAACCTATATTTCATGGTGTTCCACTCATGATTATTCTTGGCATTCTTTGATAATTCCTAGGATTCTACAGTTTCTTCAGGATGGTTTGAATAAAGGTTTGTCTGCCAATACAAATCTCTGCTCTTTCTGTTTTATTTCACAGAAAGATTGCTAATCTTCCTGATGTTCACTGTTTCGTACAGGCTTTGACTCGTATCAAACGTGTTATTAAATCTATCTCTCCTCCTTGAAGTCTAAATTTGGTATTAAAGACTTTGCAGGCTCCTCCTTTTGAGCCTATGCATTCTTTGGACATTAAACTACTTTCTTGGAAAGTGTTATTTCTCTTGGCTATCTCTTCTGCTAGAAGAGTTTCTGAATTGTCTGCTCTCTCTTGCGAGTCTCCTTATCAAGATAAAGCTGTTCTTTTGTGGACTTTGTTAAAAATTTTGCTTAAAGTTGTGAATTCTAACATCAATAGGGAAATATTGTTCCTTCCTTGTGTCCTAATCCTAAGAATACTCTTGAAAGGTCTTTACATTCTTTGGCCTAGATTTGGAGTTCGGCGGTAGCCGTCAAAACCAGCGTTAGAGGCTCCTAACGCTGGTTTTGGCCGCCCGCTGGTATTTGGAGTCAGTGATTAAAGGGTCTAACGCTCACTTTTCAGCCGCGACTTTTCCATACCGCAGATCCCCCTACGCCATTTGCGTATCCTATCTTTTCAATGGGATCTTTCTAACGCCGGTATTTAGAGTCGTTTCTGAAGTGAGCGTTAGAGCTCTAACGACAAAACTCCAGCCGCCTGAAAATAGCAGGAGTTAAGAGCTTTCTGGCTAACGCCGGTTCATAAAGCTCTTAACTACTGTACCCTAAAGTACACTAACACCCATAAACTACCTATGTACCCCTAAACCGAGCTCCCCCCACATCTGTTCCGATCAGCCAATAGAATGCGAGCTCAATCTGATTGGCTGATTGGATCAGCCAATCGGATTGAACTTGATTCTGATTGGCTGATTCCATCAGCCAATCAGAAAATTCCTACCTTAATTCCGATTGGCTGATAGAATCCTATCAGCCAATCGGAATTCGAGGGACGCCATCTTGGATGACGTCCCTTAAAGGAACCATCATTCGTCGGGAGACAACGGAAGAAGAGGATGGATCCGCGTCGCCTGCTTCAAGATGGACCCGCTCCGCACCGGATGGAAGAAGATTGAAGATGCCGCTTGGAGAAGATGTTTGCCGGTCCGGATGTCCTCTTCTTGCCGGATAGGAGGAAGACTTTGGAGCCTCTTCTGGACCTCTTCAGCCACCGGATGATGGATCGCCAACCCCCGCTTGGGTTGGATGAAGATGTTGGAGCCAGGACGGATCGGTGATACCTGGATGGTGAAGACAAGGTAGGAAGATCTTCAGGGGCTTAGTGTTAGGTTTCTTTAAGGGGGGTTTGGGTTAGATTAGGGGTATGTGGGTGGTGGGTTGTAATGTTGGGGGGGGGTATTGTATGTTTTTTTTTACAGGCAAAAGAGCTGAAATTCTTGGGGCATGCCCCGCAAAGGGCCCTGTTCAGGGCTGGTAAGGTAAAAGAGCTTGTAACTTTTTTAATTTAGAATAGGGTAGGGAATTTTTTATTTTGGGGGGCTTTGTTATTTTATTAGGGGGCTTAGAGTAGGTGTAATTAGTTTAAAATTGTTGTAATATTTTTCTTATGTTTGTAAATATTTTTTTATTTTTTGTAACTTAGTTCTTTTTTATTTTTTGTACTTTAGCTAGTTTATTTAATTGTATTTATTTGTAGGAATTGTGTTTAATTAATTTATTGATAGTGTAGTGTTAGGTTAATTGTAGGTAATTGTAGGTAGTTTATTTAATTAATTTATTGATAGGGTAGTGTTAGGTTTAATTATATCTTAGGTTAGGATTTATTTTACAGGTAAATTTGTTATTATTTTAACTAGGTAACTATTAAATAGTTCTTAACTATTTAATATCTATTGTACCTGGTTAAAATAATTACAAAGTTGCCTGTAAAATAAATATTAATCCTAAAATAGCTATAATATAATTATAATTTATATTGTAGCTATATTAGGATTTATTTTACAGGTAAGTATTTAGCTTTAAATAGGAATCATTTATTTAATAAGAGTTAATTAATTTCGTTAGATTTAAATTATATTTAAGTTAGGGGGGTGTTAGTGTTAGGGTTAGACTTAGCTTTAGGGGTTAATACATTTATTAGAATAGCGGTGAGGTCCGCTCGGCAGATTAGGGGTTAATAATTGAAGGTAGGTGTCGGCGATGTTAGGGAGGGCAGATTAGGGGTTAATACTATTTATGATAGGGTTAGTGAGGCGGATTAGGGGTTAATAACTTTATTATAGTAGCGCTCAGGTCCGCTCGGCAGATTAGGGGTTAATAAGTGTAGGCAGGTGTCGGCGACGTTGAGGGGGGCAGATTAGGGGTTAATATATATAATATAGGGGTCGGCGGTGTTAGGGGCAGCAGATTAGGGGTACATAAGTATAACGTAGGTGGCGGCGCTTTGCGGTCGGCAGATTAGGGGTTAATTATTGTAGGTAGCTGGCGGCGACGTTGTGGGGGGCAGATTAGGGGTTAATAAATATAATTTAGGGGTCGGCGGTGTTAGGGGCAGCAGATTAGGGGTACATAGCTATAATGTAGGTTGCGGCGGTATACGGAGCGGCAGATTAGGGGTTAAAAAAAATATGCAGGTGTCAGCGATAGCGGGGGCGGCAGATTAGGGGTTAATAAGTGTAAGGTTAGGGGTGTTTAGACTCGGGGTACATGTTAGAGTGTTAGGTGCAGACGTAGGAAGTGTTTCCCCATAGGAAACAATGGGGCTGCGTTAGGAGCTGAACGCTGCTTTTTTGCAGGTGTTAGGTTTTTTTTCAGCTCAAACAGCCCCATTGTTTCCTATGGGGGAATTGTGCACGAGCACGTTTTTGAGGCTGGCCGCGTCCGTAAGCAACTCTGGTATCGAGAGTTGCATTTGCGGTAAAAATGCTCTACGCTCCTTTTTTGGAGCCTAACGCAGCATTTGTTTGAACTCTCGATACCAGAGTTAAATTTATGGTGCGGCCAGAAAAAAGCCCGCGGAGCGTTAACAGCCCTTCTACCGCCAAACTCCAAATCTAGGCCTTTGGTTGTTTATGTTAAGTCTACTAAAGATTTGAGAAATACTTCTAGTCTATTTGTTATTTTTTCTGGTTCCAGAAAAGGTTAGAAAGCCTCTGCCATTTTTTTGGCATCTTGGTTGAAACTTCTGATTCACAAAGCTTATTTGGAGGCGCAGCAGTCTCCGCCTGAGAGAATAAGAGCTCATTCTACAAGTTCAGTTCAGTTGCCAAATCTTGGGTTTTCAAGAATGAAGCTTCAGTTGATCAAATCTGCAAAGCTGCAACTTGGTCTTCGTTGCATACATTTACTTAATTTTACCATTTTTATGTTTTTGCTTCTTCGAAATCAGCTTTTGGTAGAAAGGTTCTTCAGGCAGCTGTCTCAGTTTGATTCTAGTGCGTATGATTTAGGTTTTTTTAATTTTGAAGAAAACGTAGTTATTTTTTTGGATTTAATTTCTCAGCAGAAATAGCTGTTTTTATTTTATCCCTCCCTCTATAGTTACTCGTGGACTTCCACATCTTGGGTATTATATCCCATCAGTAACTAGCTCGTATACTCTCGCCAACTATATGAAAGAAAACATAATTTATTTAGGAACTTACCTGATAAATTAATTTCTTTTATGGTGACGACGGTTTTACTCATTATACACAACTAACTTGGCTGTACGTTAAAACTGAGGTATGAGTGAGGTGGGAGGTGTATTTATAGGCATTTGCGGTTTGGGAAAATGTGCCCCCTCCTGGTAGGAATGTATATCCCATCAGTAACTAGCTCGTGGACTCCCGCCACCATGAAATAAATACATTTATCAGGTAAGTTCTTACATAAATTATGTTTTTGTAAGACTTAAAATTATTTGGGCCACTCATTTCTGTGTGGATATATACGGGGTGTGAGCCCCTTCATACAATCCACACAATTTCAGACTGGCCCAACAGTTTCTAAGGCAAACAAACTAGTGTCAACCTTGCCACTTCATATATTTTACCTTTTTTAAATAAGTAACTGGTATTTTGAAAGGGTAAAAATCCTTTGGACCACTAATTTCTGTGTTGATATATACAGGGCGTGAGCCACTTAATAAAATGCACATGATTTCAGACTGGACCAACGGTTTCTAAGGCAAACAAACTAGTGCCAACGATGCCATCTCATTTGTTTTACCTTTTCTGAATAAGTAACTGGTATTTTGAAAGGGTTAAAAAAATTAATTTCTATGTGGATATATACAGGGCGTGAACCCCTTCATACAATATACATGATTTCGGACTGGCCCAACGGTTTCTAAGGCAAACAAACTGGTGCCAACCTTGCCACTTCATATATTTTACCTTTCCTGAATAAGTAATTGGTAATTGGGTAAAAATCCTTTGGGCCACTAATTTCTGTGTGGAATTATAAAAATGCCTGAACCCTTTTTTTGTTTTTTACCACATTTTATTTTATCACCTCTGTTAAGGCCGTTATGGACAGATATTTAGAAGGGTTAGGCTGGTAATGTTTGCACAATTTCCAGACTTAAATTAAACAAAAAGAGTCCAAAATAAGTAATGAAAGTCTACTGCATAAAATAAATATATTGGGGCATATCTATCAAGCTCTGTACGGAGCTTGAAGCCCGTGTTTCTGGCGAGCCTTCATGCTCGCCAGAAACACCAGTTACCGCTGCTCTATAACCTGTCCGCCTGCTCTGAGGAGGCGGACAGACATCGCCGCAATTCAACCCGATCGAGTAAGATTGGGTTGATTGACACCCCCCTGCTCTGCAGGGGGGCGGCGTTGCACCAGCAGCTCACAACACCGCATTCAGTGAGGTCTGTCAGACCTGATCCGCACTGTCGGATCAGGACCGACAGACCTTTGTTAAATAGGCCCCATTATATCACAATCTCAAGGTATTTCATGTCTCTGTTGGCTTAAACCTTGAACACACATTTATACAAAAAAAATGAAAACATTTTTTAAACATTTTTATCTTTATCTTTTTAAAATGACAATGCACAAATCCTGTGTTTGATATTGAGTCAAACTATTTTATTTTCTGGGTTGTAAAGATGTGTCCCTGTGCGCTTGTACAGTTGTAGGAATTGTCCCCATTAGCCACTGGTTATTAATACTGAAGTATGATTTGTTTAGAAGTTTGTATTTAAGCTGTTGCTTTTTCAGTTCCTCCCCTTGCTCGCACCTGGCCAATCTCTCACAAGATGAGACTTTAGGTTTTGGAGAGGTTAAGTAGCAGCTGTCTGAAGACCGCTGCTACCTAACTAGAGTTTCAGGTTCGATCAAGCAAACCTGAAATGCAGGGGCTCCGAAGCTGCTATCACAGAGTGATAAATTGAGCCCTATATCTGTGCTTTAAAATATTTTATTTATTTATTTCTGACTGAATTAAAGGCTACTTTTTGGTTCAATTTGATTTGCGGCTATTTCACACTCCAGAGATCATGTTTTTGACTCCTCAATAAAATCTTTATTTTTATAATGAGGCTAAACAGTTCTCAATGATCATGGGACTTTTCTACACCTTTTTGTGTTTTGATTTTTATTTTTTTAATTATTTTATTATACAATACAGGGAGTGCAGAATTATTAGGCAAATGAGTATTTTGACCACATCATCCTCTTTATGCATGTTGTCTTACTCCAAGCTGTATAGGCTCGAAAGCCTACTACCAATTAAGCATATTAGGTGATGTGCATCTCTGTAATGAGAAGGGGTGTGGTCTAATGACATCAACACCCTATATCAGGTGTGCATAATTATTAGGCAACTTCCTTTCCTTTGGCAAAATGGGTCAAAAGAAGGACTTGACAGGCTCAGAAAAGTCAAAAATAGTGAGATATCTTGCAGAGGGATGCAGCATTCTTAAAATTGCAAAGCTTCTGAAGCGTGATCATCGAACAATCAAGCGTTTGATTCAAAATAGTCAACAGGGTCGCAAGAAGCGTGTGGAAAAACCAAGGCGCAAAATAACTGCCCATGAACTGAGAAAAGTCAAGCGTGCAGCTGCCAAGATGCCACTTGCCACCAGTTTGGCCATATTTCAGAGCTGCAACATCACTGGAGTGCCCAAAAGCACAAGGTGTGCAATACTCAGAGACATGGCCAAGGTAAGAAAGGCTGAAAGACGACCACCACTGAACAAGACACACAAGCTGAAACGTCAAGACTGGGCCAAGAAATATCTCAAGACTGATTTTTCTAAGGTTTTATGGACTGATGAAATGAGAGTGAGTCTTGATGGGCCAGATGGATGGGCCCGTGGCTGGATTGGTAAAGGGCAGAGAGCTCCAGTCCAACTCAGACGCCAGGAAGGTGGAGGTGGAGTACTGGTTTGGGCTGGTATCATCAAAGATGAGCTTGTGGGGCCTTTTCGGGTTGAGAATGGAGTCAAGCTCAACTCCCAGTCCTACTGCCAGTTTCTGGAAGACACCTTCTTCAAGCAGTGGTACAGGAATAAGTCTGCATCCTTAAAGAAAAACATGATTTTCATGCAGGACAATGCTCCATCACACGCGTCCAAGTACTCCACAGCGTGGCTGGCAAGAAAGGGTATAAAAGAAGAAAATCTAATGACATGGCCTCCTTGTTCACCTGATCTGAACCCCATTGAGAACCTGTGGTCCATCATCAAATGTGAGATTTACAAGGAGGGAAAACAGTACACCTCTCTGAACAGTGTCTGGGAGGCTGTGGTTGCTGCTGCACGCAATGTTGATGGTGAACAGATCAAAACACTGACAGAATCCATGGATGGCAGGCTTTTGAGTGTCCTTGCAAAGAAAGGTGGCTATATTGGTCACTGATTTGTTTTTGTTTTGTTTTTGAATGTCAGAAATGTATATTTGTGAATGTTGAGATGTTATATTGGTTTCACTGGTAAAAATAAATAATTGAAATGGGTATATATTTGTTTTTTGTTAAGTTGCCTAATAATTATGCACAGTAATAGTCACCTGCACACACAGATATCCCCCTAAAATAGCTAAAACTAAAAACAAACTAAAAACTACTTCCAAAAATATTCAGCTTTGATATTAATGAGTTTTTTGGGTTCATTGAGAACATGGTTGTTGTTCAATAATAAAATTAATCCTCAAAAATACAACTTGCCTAATAATTCTGCACTCCCTGTATAATACACAACATTCACTTGGTGAAGAACAGAATTGCAGATTACATTAACTTGCAAAATACAATGGGGCATATTTATCAAGCTCCAAATGGAGCTTGATGCCCCGTGTTTCTGGCAAGCCTGTTATGAAGCAGCGGTCACAAAGACCGCCGTTCTATAACCTGTCCGCCTGCTCTGAGCAGGCGGACAGACATCAACGAAAATCAACCCGATTGAGTACGATCGGGTTGATTTACACCCCCCTGCTGGCGGCCTATTGGCCGCAAGTCTGCAGGGGGCAGCGTTGCACCAGCAGCTCTTGTGAGCTGCTGGTGCAATGCTGAATACGGCGAGCGTATTGCTCGCCGCATTCAGCGAGGTCTGTCGGACCTGATTCGCACTGTCGGATCAGGTCCGACAGACCTTGATAAGTAGAGGCTAATATCTTCTTGTTACTTTACGTCATTTACACAGTGCACTATCAACTTATATTGTTATAATGAATCATTTAAAGAGCTTTAAAAAAAACACAAGAGAAAGGGTATTCACAGAATAAATAAACTAAACTTTCTTTAAATAAAAAAAGGAAAGAAAAGAAAGAGGGGACATATACCCCCCCTCACTCTTCCCCTGACCCTCCTTCCGCAACTAGTGGATCTTCATGGAAAGAGATTTACTTTAAAGGGACAGTAAAGAAAAAAAAAAAACTTTTATGATTTAAATAGGGCATGTAATTTTAAACAACTTTCAAATTTACTTTTATTACCAATTTTGCTTTGTTCTTTTGATATTCTTAGTTGAAAGCTAAATCTAGGAGGTTCATAAGCTAATTTCTTAGACCTTGAAGGCCACCTCTAATTTGAAAGCATTTTGACAGTTTTCCCCCACTAGAGGGCGTTAGTTCATGTGTTTCATATAGATAACATTGAGCTCAGGCATGTGAAGCTCCTAGGAGCAAGCACTGATTGGCCAAAAATGCAAGTTTGTCAAAAGAATTGAAATAAGGGGCAGTTAGCAGAGGCATAGATACAAGGTAATTACAGAGGTAAAAAGTATATTATTATAACTGTGTTGGTTATGCAAAATTGGGGAATGGGTAATAAAGGGATTATCTACCTTCTTAAACAACAAAAATGCTGGTGTTTACGGTCCCTTTAAATCTGTACCTTAATAATATGTGATATCCGATTTTCAGTTCTATACCCATATACTTAATAAATGTACCCCAAGGTTTAGTTAGCCCCTTAACATCTCTCTTCCTGTTTATTAAGTCATATGCCTCTATTATTAACTGATGATCTAAAATGTTTTAATTTGCTTGATAGAGGGAATTGTATGATTAATCCAGTTACCAAAGATTAATTATCTAATATTTAATATTTTTATTAATATAATCTCTTTCTCGGTTTCCCATTGTTTTCTCGTCACCAAAAGAAGGATTTTTTCCTTAGACAGATCAATGTTTAATTTTGTAACTTTAGATAGAAAATATGCGGTTTTACGCCAAACTTGTTCCAATCTAGGGCACTCGACAATCAGGCGTCCCAGATCTGAATTGCAAAGTGAGCATTTCACACAGATATTTTGGACTTCTTCCATTTAGCTACTTTTTGGGGGGTTAGGTAATCTTGATCAATTAGTCTAAAGTGGGATTCTCTCATATAAGAGGAAATAAACATACAATGTGTCGCAGTAAAACTCTTAAGAATTTTAGATGGTAGATCTGGGAATTCTAGCAATTTTCCCCATTTATTACATAGATAGATATTTAATTTAGCTGCTTCTTCTGCTTGGATTATTTTATATATTGATGACGTAGACCATTTCTTACGATAGAGAGCATCTAATAGAGGGTGAGTTTGCCATAGTGAAGGAGAGAAAATAAAATTTATGTTGGTTTTTAACCAATGGAAATTTTATTTGGAACTTTTCAAATGTAAATAATCTTTTGGTTACCGGATCAAACTAGTCTTTTATCAATAATGTATGGTTATTGATCCATGATGAAAAGACATTTGTGGAGGTACCAAGTGGAAAACCCAAATTGCCCTTTACCTGAAGCCACTTTGAAATATTTACATTAGTATCAAGTCTTCTCATAACCGTTCTCCAAACCTTGATAATATCTCTATAAAGAGGATGAGCATATATATCATTCCCCAGATCTTTATCAAAAAATTAAATGAATGGGGAGAACAAAAGAATTCCTTTAAAGGTCTATGTGAGAGCCTATTAGTTTGATGTAACCAGTCAATGGGAAGCCTCAATATTGCAGCATAATTGTAACTCTTCAGATTTGGTAGAGCCAAGCCTCCTTTAAAGTATGGTAAATATAAATTAGAGAGTTTGATCCTTGGTTTCTTTACGGACCATAAAAAATATCTTAAGTCTTGGGAAAACAATAGAAGATCTTGATTTTTATCAGCAGTGGGAACATTTTTAAAACATATAAGATTTTAGGAAGTATAAACATCTTAAATAGACTAATTTTCCCTGACATTGAGACCGGAAGTTTCCCCCCAGCATCTTAAACTGTTTCTACTTTCATTTATTATTGGCAAAATATTCTCCCCATTCCACTTTCCAGGTTTTACAGATATAGACAAGCCTAAATACGAAAGTGAACTAGTTTCAGAAAAGGGGAGAGTAAAATTATCTTCTGACTTCTTAAGCCACAAGATTTTAGATTTAGAAAAGTTTGTCTTGTAGCCCGAAATCTCACTATACTCATCCAAAAGATTAATAATTTGAGGTGTATAAAGTGTCGGCTCTGTAACAACAAATAATAAATCATCTGCAAATAAAAGAGTTCTGTTTGACGTTAGTCCCATGTTTATGCCAGGAAGTAGTTCTCTTAGTCTCACTGCTAAGGGTTCTAAAATTAAGTCAAACAATAAAGGGGATAAGGGGCATCCTTGCCAGGTGCCCCTTGTAAAAAGGTCATTATTAATCAACAATGTTGCCTTTGCTTTTGAGTAAATAGATTCCATGGTTTTCAAAAAGTTCCCTTCTAATCCAAACCTGCTCAGAGTCTCAAACATAAACTTCTACTCTACCCTGTTGAAGGCCTTCTCTGCATCCAGAGATAGTAGGAAGGCCTTTGGCAGGACAGAGTGGTTCAATCTTGTCATAAAAACAAATAGTATGGAAAATCTTTCTGATGTTAAATTCTGAGGACCTGCAAGAAACAAATCCCACTTAAATTACCCTGGGTAAAATAGATTTCAATCTTTCAGCCAATATTTTCAAAAATATCTTGTAGTCTAGATTTAAAAGAGAAATTGGCCTATATGAGGCGATTTCCGCGAAATCTTTTCCTTGCTTAGGGAGTAATATAATATTGGCTTTATTAAATTTGTCCGTAACCTTAAGATTTAGTTCAAAATAGACTCTATAGAGATTTCCCAAGGTTTCTTAAAAAGAATCAAGTAGAACTCTTATTCTGACTTCATCTACTGTTTGCAAGATGACTGCCTTCTGATGGAATGTTTAGACATGCAATCCTACTTACAGTTAGTAGAATCCAGCAATAGCTTAATTCAGACAAATTCCACAGCAGAGATTTGTGAATCCTTCATGCTTTATTGTTGCAGGAGAAAGAATTCTGAGGTTCCAGAAGTGGTAATGCCAGGTAAAAAGATTTTGCCTCTACAAAGCTATTAGCAGAAAGTTCTAGCAAACTTTACACACACAAAATTAAACTAAAATGGAGGCAGGAAGTGACCTCAAAAGGTCAGAAGTAGAACAGAGAATATACATTAAATTAAATACAATAATAAAACATATCACTAGAGGGAGCACAAGAAATAAATAGCACTTAAAGATGTACAGATGAAAATATGGACAGAACACTCCCTATCTGGTATCTGTAGATACTACTATATAAATTAACCAATAAACAATAAACATACAAAATGCAAATGCAAACATAAGTCCATGTTGTTTTCATATGAGAATTCTTGAAGAGAAGCAGGGCTGGCACTGTCCCCTGTAGTAATCTCTCTATTGTAATCCTTACAAATTGTCAACCAGTGTCTATGGGGCCTATCTATCAAGCTCTGAATGGAGCTTGATGGCCCGTGTTTCTGGCGAGTCTTCAAACTCGCCAGAAACAGCAGTTATGAAGCAGCGGTCCAGACGGACAGGAATCGCCGCAATTCAACCCGATCAAATACGATCGGGTTGATTGACACCTCCCTGCTGGCGGCCGATTGGAAGCGAGTCAGCAGGGGGCGGCGGTGGTTGCACCAGCAGCTCTTGTGAGCTGCTGGTGCAATGCTGAATACAGAGAGCGTATTGCTCCCTGCATTCAGCGAGGTCTTGCGGACCTGATCCGCACTGTCGGATCAGGTCCGCAAGACTTTTCATAAATAGAGGCCTATGAGTATAATCACAGTCCATGTGAAATAGAAGTACAACTTCTGTAATCCAAGACCAGGTACACTGGTAAGAAGTGTAGTAGCTTGAAGGTGGTTCTCTTTATCAGGTCCCACAAACTCAAATGTAGTATTGGTTGATGTTGTATCTGTAGAGTTTAACAAGAATGCTGGTTCTGTCAGCCGTGTCAATTTCATGAATTGTGCTGAAGTTAATGACCTGGTTGCAAGATTTGCAGTATTTTGGTCAGTAGGTACATAATACCATTGCCCTGGTTTTGTAGATCTCCTGATGCGTTCTACTCGGTTGCTGATATATCCTACATGTTTGGTTTCAATGTCGGTCACTTTTAGGAAGGCCACAGCTGCAATAGCTTCTGTAGATGTAGATCTTTGTTACTGTAGCTGTTGTTTGAGATGTAGAAGCATAACAACGTGGAATACAGAGCTTTTCAAGAGCCTTCAAAGAATCCTTCCACTTTTCCCACATCTGACGTTTCTCTATAGGTAGTAAAGTATCCCAGGCCTTTGACTATTATGAAAGATACCTAAGCAGAGACTTTCCTTGTATAGTCACTGAAGCTACGAACCCCAATGGGTCATAAAAACTGTTAATAATTGATAAAACATCACGTCTAGTGTATGGCTTTTCATCAGTAGAAACTTTGAATACAAATTTATCAGATGATATGTTCCAATGAAGACCAAGAGGCCAAATTATCAAGCCGTCAACTATGCTGCATTCGACGGCACCAATACGCTCGCCTAACATTGCGGCCGCGGACCTGAATGCGCTCTTCTTATTTATAAAAAAAAGCTGTCAAAAAGCCACGCACCAAGTACGGGGCAATGAGTAGCGGACTGTTGTTAACTAACAGTCATCGATCTCGCTGCTATTCGGCTTTTTCCCAACTTTATTTATACCCTGTCACTAAACACTGCTACTATACTAAAATGTTTAACCCCTATACCGCCACTCTTGAACCCCACCGCAACTATATTAAAGTTATTAACCCCTATCCCTCCGCTCCAGGAGCCCGCCACAACTCTAATACAGTTATTAAACCCTATCCCTCCGCTCCTGGAGCCCACCGCAACTCTAATAAAGTTATTAACCCCCATCCCGCTTCTCCCGGAGCCCACCGCAACTCTAATAAAGTTATTGACCCCTATCCATGTTCTGGAGAAGTAACCGTCCACTGATATAATTCGGTTAAAGAGAAACTTGGATAATTTATTGTCTTTGCTATGTCTTGGATGAACTTACTGAAAAAGGAAAAGGGAGTTAATGATACATTGTTTTCTTGTTTGTATCTTGATCCTTGTGTTGCCCATTTATCTTGAAGAGCATGAGGTAATTGTGCCACAATTGGATTCACACCTTGTGCAGTATCAAGATAACTTAGTCCTGATAGACATGGGTCTGCTTTAGCTGCTTCTAGTTCCAGCAGAAGATCACTTAACTCTTGTAGCTTGTGATTGTCCCTAACTGTGACTTTTGGAAATTTTTGTATTTTCAATTGCTTCTGGACTACCATAGGTCTGATCCAGACGTTCCCAAACCATTTGTAAACCTGCAACTGGGTTGTCTACATGGACAGCTCTGAGCCTCTTGACACGTTCTTCAGATTCAGCACCTAACCAGTTTACCAGCAGATCAAGCTCTTCTAGCAGATATACCTAAATCTTCAACAGCAATTTTGAATGTAGACTTCCAAGATCTGTAGTTCTCTGGCAGGTCATCACATTTTGTAAGACTTGTATTAGTAAGCTCACGTCAAATCATATACCTTGCAAACTCAGACATCTCTAACCTCTCTGTCTTTGTTACTAGAGGTGCCTGAAGATAATTTGGGTAATAGGAATCGAATGCTGAGGGATAGCATGGGTTTGCTGATACATTTAATCCAGCTGAAGCCTTTTCTTTCACTGATTTTAATGGAAGTGACTGTGATGGGCCCCATACTTGGTTATTTACATGAGGTTGTGTGATTTGTGCATTGACACCTGAGCTGCTTATCCACTGAATTGCATCCAGAGCAATTGGATCACTATTGAGATGTATATAATTTGTGTTAGGGTGCACGTCATTCCAACCTCTGTCTTTATGAGCATTGCTTCCTTCTTCCTCCTCAAAGGAGTTGTAGTGTTTTCCACTCTGGTTAAGAACATCACATGTTCGCTTCTCTGGGTAGTCTGATGCCACCAGACTGATAGAATATTCTAGGAGTTCTTCTGTATTGGCTGTCTCAAGTACCTTTAATCTTGGCATGGCGACAGCTACTTCTTTTTCATTTTGCAGTATTTCTAAATCTGTTTCTTTTTATGTTGCTTCTAATTCTTTTTCCTTTTCCTGTTTTGCTGCCTCAATTTTTAGTGTTGCTTCTTTTTTGCTAAAAGAGGTACACACCATTGCAGCTTCTGCTTCTGCACATGCTTTGATAATGGCGGAGCTTACAGATGAAGAGGCAGTACTTCTAGATTTAGCAGAGCGAATTGTTGAAGCAATCCTGCTTTCAACTGTTGCTAATGTGCATTGCACTAACTTCTTGCGCTGTAGATTAGATTAATTAAACTGGGTTTGAATTTGCACAGTTTCCTCAACATTAGTTTTGACAGCAGATTAAAATATTTGCATGACAACCGTTCATAATTTTCATAACAAGCATTAAAGGACCAGTCAACACATTAGATTTGCGTAATCAACAAATGCAAGATAACAAGACAATGCAATAGCACTTAGTCTAAACTTCAAATGAGTAGTAGATTTTTTTATAACAAATTTCAAAGTTATGTATATTTCCACTCCCCTTGTACCATGTGATAGCAATCAGCCAATCCCAAATGCATATACGTATAGTCTGTGAATTCTTGCACATGCTCAGTAGGATCTGGTGACTCAAAAATTGTAAATATAAAAGACTGTTACCATTTTTTTTAATGGAAGTAAATTGGAAAGTTGTTTAAAATTACATGCTGTATCGGAATCATGAAAATTTAATTTAACCTGAGTGTCCTTTTAAGTCTGTCAGCAATCTTGTTTAACTGTTCTCTATCATCAGGAGTTTCATTAGCTAAAGACAAACATTTTCTAACCTTCTCCCACATTTCATCCAATGCATCCACTAATTCATCTTTCCCAGTTCGATAACGTTGTATGACTTTCTCAGTGGGTTTCATTGCACGCTGTGGTCTAATTTTCTGCTCTTTCTCCTGTGACAGTGTAGTTTGTATTCTAAGTTCCTTTTCAGACATTTTGAGTCACTAGATGATTAGAACTATTTTTAACTGCAGTAATATATTTCTCTGAAGAAAACTGACAGTATATAAAAGTTGTGTACATTTCTCAGCAGCAGATTATCTTGTGTGAGACAGTGCAGATACTTAATGGAGACTTCCTTGTTAAATGCAGAAACATTTACTGAGCTGTGTGCAGCAAGCAATCCAGCTTCTTAAGTATATAAAGTCCTTTAGTTACACACTGAGCTGTGTTCAGTTTCACAAACATGAGTCTTTCTATTGAAGATTAATAACTCTGAAGGAATTCTTTTTACTATTCTGACTTCATCTACTGTTTGCAAGATGACTGCCTTCTGATGGAAAGTTTAGACATGCAATCCTACTTACAGTTAGTAGAATCCAGCAGTATCTTAACTCAGATAAATTCCATAGCAGAGGTTTGTGAATCCTTCATGTTTTATTGTTGCAGGAGAAAGAATTCTGAGGTTCCAGAAGTGGTAATGCCAGGTAAAAAGAATTTGCCTCTACAAAGCTATTAGCAGAAAGTTCTAGCAAACTTTACACACTCAAAATGAAACTAAAATGGAGGCAGTAAGTGATCTCAAAAGGTCAGAAGTAGAACAGAGAATATACATTAAATTAAATACAATAATAAAACATAACAGTAGAGGGAGCACAAGAACTAAATAGCACTTAAAGGGACAGTATACACTCATTTTCATATAACTGCATGTAATAGACACTACTATAAAGAATAAGATGCACAGATACGGATATAAAAATCCAGTATAAAACTGTTTAAAAGCTTACTTAGAAGCTGTCAGTTTGGCTCTGTTGAAAAGGCAGCTGGAAAGCCCACTGCAAGTGGCAAATAAGACACTCACCCCCTCCCCCTTCTTTTGCATATGAAAAGACCCTTTACACAAACAGGAGCAAGCTGGAGAAGGTAGCTGGCGGTATTCACATAAAGCTTTGGGGCTTGGTTAGGAGTCTGAAAATCAGAGCAATGTTATTTAAAAATAAGCAAAACTATACATTTATTTTTATAAAAAACTTTATGAGCTATATAAATAGATCATCTACAAGACATTTATGCAAAGAAAAAATGAGTGTATAATGTCCCTTTAAAGATGTACATATGAAAATATGGACAGAACAACTCTAACGGCAAGTTATCTGGTCCCGGAGTTTTTTTCTCAAGCCATTGAAGTTATTATTTTGAGAATCTCTTCCTCTTCAATTGGTTTATTAAGCTTTTCAAGATCTATATCTGCGATTCTATGAAGCTTTACCTTTTAAAAAAAATCAGAAATGTTTTCTCCTACAGGGATTTGTGTCATGTAAAAATTACTAAAATATTTTTGAAATGCCAAGATTATTTGGTCTTGACTACTCACTGTACTTTCTCCAGATCTAAAAGAAGCAATAGGTTTCCTTTTACAATGTTTTTTTAAAAACAGATGACAAAAATTTCCTGCTTTGTTACATGCAAACTTTGCAGCATTTTTATAAATAGATTCCTGTGCTTCCTCTAACAATAATAGGTCCTTATCCCTTTTACATAAAAAGTAATTATCCCTTGTTTGCCTATTAGGATATTGTTGGAATAGAGCATGAGTCTCTCAAAGCATTAGAAATATTTTTATAGTGTGCGGAACGTAGTTTATTTGATCTGGCTACATAGGAAAAAAAAATCAGCTTTTAAATAGGCCTTAGCAGTTTCCCAAAAGATTGAATTTTTTCCCTTATGCTATAAGTTAGATTCTGAAAATTCATCCCATTTATCCTCCAAAAAGGTTTTACATTTTGATGATTTGTATAAATAGGAAGGAAAAAAAAGCATTATAAGAGAACCTCTTAACGACATCCATTTCAAGTAAAACCGGCGCATGATCTGATCAATTATAGTCCAAGATATTACAATTTTTTATTTTCAGAATTATTTGCTCCACAACCAAAAAAATATCCAACCTAGATGGCATATTATATGATTTGGAGACAAGTATACTCTAAGCTGTTAGGCTTCAAAAGCCTCCAAACATCCATTACACCTAATGTTTTACTCAAATGTAAGAATTTTTTTTTCTCATATTTTAAATGAAATTTTGAATAATTGAGTACTCTATCTCCTTGATCTATTTTTTTTCTATCTAGAAAGGAATTAGGAGTGACATTTAAGTCACCAGTCATAATTATCTTATGGTTGGGAAATTTTATTAAGATTTTAATTATGCTATTCCAAAAGTTTTCATTCGGACCATTTGGGCTATAAACGTTATAAATAATAAATAATGTAATCATTTATAAACTAATAACCACAAATCTACCATCTTTATCTTTTATTAATTTGATATGTTAGATTTGAATTGAAAATTGTCATCACCCCTCTAGCAGACTTTTTTAAATAAAGAAAAAACAGTTTCCCCAATCCATTTAGCTTTAATTTTACCATGTTCAACATCAGAGAGATGAGTTTCCTGTGTAGACAAATTATTTCACAATTTTTTTTTCTATATAGTTCAAAATAGTTTTTCATTTTATCATAACCATCAATTATTCTTCTAATGTAATTATGTAATTGTTGTATAGGGGAAGAGTAAAGGGGAGGAGGAAAAGAGAAGAGGAAAAAAAATCCCATATACATTCATGGCCAGTGAAATACATAGAAAAAATATTCCATTACAAAAACAGAATACATTGTTACAACAATAAATTGTGTGAATATCAGATTGCCAATAAACTTTAAGCAAGCTTTTAGTATACGCCTTTAGTGGTTATGGAAATTTTACCATTTAAACTAGATAAAAACAAATATTTGAAATAAGTGTATATATATATATATATATATATATATATATATATATATATATATATATATATATACAAGTGCTTAAACAGGTAATAATAAACCCTTTCCAATATAAATTCACAGTAAGCAAACACAGTAAGAGTTATTTTTTTTCTTTTAAATATACAACTATAAACCTAATTCAGTGTAGATTCATAACCCGTAGGTTTCATATTCTATGCACCCTCTCCGTTATAAAAAGATTTTTTTCATTTTGGAGCCCTAGGATACCAGGAAGGATACTTTCTATGAATGGCTTGAGATTTGAGAGATTCTGGCAGCCCAATCAATCTTAAGTTATTGCGCCTAGACCTGTTCTCCATGTCCACCATTTTATTGGATAGTATATTATTCTGCTTTACTAACAGGTCTAGCTTAGTTTCCCAGATCCTCTGCAGATCCTCACAGTTAGAAACCCTTTGTTCCAATTCAGAGATTTTTTTCTGAGTGAAGTTTTAATTTCTCAATCACAGTGTCAAGTCTTTTATAAATCTCCTCAATTTTGGGAATAACCAATGCTGAAACTTACATAGCAATAGAATTAGCATCCATGGATTCTATACTTTTTTCTGCTATGCTTGGCTCATTGGGAGAATTTCCACTTCTAGTTGGTTTCTTATCAAGATTCTTAATCTTTGGGGACATTTTAGCTTGGTTTAAATATTTATCCATATGTTAACTTAATATCAGCTGGGAACCTCTATCCAAAGTAACCTCAGCCCCAGCAGAAAATCCAGCTGTCGCCAGAAGGAAGGGGAGTGTAATTTTATTGCGAAAGTTCCGCACTGAAAATTTGCATACAGAAAAGGCCTTGTTTATAAGCTTTTTTAACTTTAAACTTTTTTAAAAAGTACTGCACATTTTAGTGTTGCTCAGTGGCCAATAATCAACCGTCACCAGAAGGGAAAAGGCTTAAACCTTCCCAAAAACTGAACTGCACAAAGTCAGACCCCACTTGCCTATATGGCATCTTCTTTCAGAAACAACCACAGATTTTAATGTTGCTTGATTATTACACAACCCTCTTCTGGGCTTTGATTTTAAGTTGAGGGGTAAATACCTCACTATGTAAATGTAAGGAAAAGAGCAATGTACCTTCACAGAGTCCCCGCTCCCCCTGCGAATACTGCTTCACCAGCCTAGAAATCCTACAGGGCCTAGGCGTCTTGTTGTGGCGTGTGAAGTAGGTCGGACGGGACCTCTGCACTCTCCTCCTCCATGTGCTGAGTCAGTCCCCAAATACTGCCTCGCAGCTGTAATCCGACTTCAGACTCCCTGATAGTCCAGCACCCGGAGTCCCACGACAGTGCTTTCCAAGTATGAGGATCACAGCTCCGCTCTGCCGCTCTCTCCACTGCTCCAACTGTTGGTTTGCGCTCTTGCGCTACGTGCTGACGTCACGCTCACCATCCCCCCTCCTTCTCCATTACAGTTTTGACTTTTGTCCATGCCTGAACCTTTTAATAGGAAAGACATGTTCTCAGCTTGGCCCAACAATTTTTATGACAAACACACTGGTGCCAACCTTGCCACTTTATATTTTTTTCCTTTTCTGAATAAGTAAGTGGTATTTGAAAAGGGTTAAAATCCTTTGGGCCACTCATTTCTGTGTGGCTATATACAGGGCGTGAGCGCCTTCATACAATACACATGTTTTCAGACTAGTTTAATGGTTTATATGGCAAACAATCTGGTGCCAACCTTGCCACTTCATATATTTTACCTTTTCTGAAAAAGTAACTGGTGTTTTGAATGAGTTAAAATCCTTTGGGCCACTAATTTCTGTAGGGATATATACAGGTAGTGATCCCCCTCATAGAATAAACATGGTCTCAGCCTGGCCCAACGCTTTTTGTAGCACACAAACTAGTGCCAACGTTGCCATCTCATTTATTTTACTTTTTCTGAATAAGTAACTGGTGTTTTGAAAGAGTTAAAATACTTTGGGCCACTCATTTCTGTGTGGATATATACAGGGTGCTAGCCTCTTCATACAATCCACATGTTTTCACACTGACCTAATCGTTTCTTTGGCAAACAAACTGGTGCCAACCTTGCCACTTCCCTTTTCTGAATAAGTAGTATTTTAAAAGGGTTAAAATCGTTTGGGCCACTCATTTCTGTGTAGATATATACAGGGTTGAGCCCTTTAATAGGATAGACATGTTCTCAGCCTTGCCCAATGCTTTTTGTAGCAAACAAACTAGTGCCAACGTTGCCATCTCATTTATTTTACCTTTTCTGAATAAGTAACTGGTGTTTTGAAAGGGTTAAATCCTTTGGGCCACTCATTTCTGTGTGGATATACAGTATACAGGGTGTGAGCCTCTTCATACAATATTTTTTTTTTGTTTTCACACTGGCCCAACGGTTTCTTTGGCAAACAAACTGGTGCCAACCTTGCCACTTAATATATTTTTTATTTTCTGAATAAGTAGTATTTAAAAGGGTTAAAATCCTTTCTACCACTTATTTCTGTGTGAATATATACAGGGCGTGAGCCCCTTCATACAATCCTCATGTTTTCAGACTGGCTTAATGTTATTTTTTTGTTTGTTTGTTTTATAAACAGTTTTATTAAAGTCTTCAAAGAAATACAATATGTGGATTTGTTACATATTCCAAAAGAACATACTTTTAAACAATTTCAGTGAAATCAAAAACAGAAAACAAGTTTCAGAAAATAGTTATTTGTGTCACAAATATAGAAATACGCTTATGCGTGCCATAGCATGTGAGAAATACAAAAAGGAATTACCATTGTATCATTCATTCCTGATTTGAACTGTGTTAAACAGGTAAGTATGAGTTTGGAGATGACCTAAGTGTGGTTATCGTGTCTTGGCGTGGTGGCAGGGTGATAAAGTCAAAATTAGGAGTTTATATACTGTATTCCTCCCATAGGAAGCAAATTAAGTAATAATCCTCTACGCGCTTGGTAGATACAAAATTGTATTTTTCCATCTGAAGTGTGTGGGAAACAGAGAATCTCCAGATGGAGACGGGAGGAAGCTCTGATTTCTTCCATTTGAGGGGTATCTGCTTTTTGCAGAATTAATCATTATTGTCAGTAATGTCAGCCTCAGTTTGCATTTGATTTTGGGGAAAAGATTGAAAAGGAAGGTCCAAATGTTAAAGGGGAGGGGTACATCTAAGACTTTTAAAAATTTCAACTCTGATCATTTCCCAGTATGTTTTAGCAGATGGGCAAGACCACCAAATATGAGTGGGAGTTCCACAATCAGAGCATCCTCTCCAACACTCCGCTGGTGTGTTAAGGAATAGTTGGTGAAGACGTGATGGGGTATAGTACCATATACTTAACAATTTCATGTTCATTTCAAGTATGGAAATGGAGAAGGAAGATTTGCTCATGTATTGAAAAATATTTAGCCAGTCTTTTTTAGGAAGGGAGCAGTCAGCTTCATATTACAATTTGTTAACATAAGAGGGAAGTGTTGTGGTATAGGATAATAAGAATTGCTTGTATGTGAGTGTCATAATATACCTCTATTAGGTAGAGACTGATAACACAGATGTTCAAAACAGGTTAAAGGACGGTTCATGGATGATTTGAAAGGGTGTGTGGAGAGATAATGTGTAAGTTGTAAGTAGGTGTACCAGCTCTGGAATTTAGTTCCCAATAGGGTGGTAAGTTCAGTGTGGGTTTTTAGCTTGCCGTCTTGTTATAGAGCATGTATCGGGATTGAATCATTGATACCAGGTAGCTCCGACTCGGGAAGTAATGTATGAAGTGGGAAGGAGGTATTCCTCCTGAGTGGAGTTAATGGGGAGTATGCACTGGAAATGTGAGGGTCTTTCTTGATGTGGCGGTCCCAGAGTCGGAATGTTTCGTTTGTAGTTGTAATGGTGGTGGGAGGGAATTGTCTGTGGTTGGGTGGGAGCCAGCAATTTCCCCCTAGGTAGGCTGTATGAGCCAGATTGTGTTCTAGTAAAACTCATTCCTTGCTGGTGGTGCGTTTTCACCAATCTACTATTCTTGAGAAAAAAGCTACTAACCGGTAGTATTGTAGGTTAGGTGCTCCAACACGCCCTTTTTTTAGGACGGTATAATGTAGCAGTAGCTATACGAGGTCTTTTCTAAGAACAGATAAATGTATTAAGAGTCTTCTGAAGCTGAAATATTGTCTGGTCTGGAAGGGGTATGAGTAATGTCTGAAAGAGGTATAATAACTTTGTGAGTAAGATCATTTTAATCACGTTGATCTTGCCATAACATGAGAGGTATTTAGCTGTCCAGGATTGTAATGTCATATTTGATGACATTAGTTTGAATATGAAAATGGCTTTGTCATTGTATGTTTTCTAGTATAGTGTTCCGTAAGGCGATGCTAAGTAGTTCGGATTTAGATATGTTAATACTGAAATTAGAATAGAGTTCATATGTGTGTAATGTTGTTATTAAGTGGGGGACAGATGTGTCAGGGTTGGTTAGGTCCATGAAGATGTTGTCTGCATTAAGGGTTATTTTGTATTTGGACTACTCTATGTGAAAGCCTGAGATATCTGTGTGGTTTCTGATAAAGGATGCTAAAATTTCCATAGCTAGAACAAACAGCAAGGGCGAGAGGGGACAACCCTGTCTCGTACCATTGTCTCGTACCATTTGAGATCTGGAAGGGATGAGACATGGAATCATTTAGTCAAATTTTTGCTCTGGGTTTATTATAGAGGGTGAAGATCTTTCCTATGAACGTTTGGTCAAATCCGAATTTGGCCATAGTTTGCTTTAAAAAAACAAACAATCCAGCCTGTCAAAGACTTTTTCCGTGTCCATTGAAATGAACGCAGATGGGATATTGTGTTTGCGTATTCCATGAGGTCGAGTATTTTAGTGGTGTTTTCTCTGGTTCCCTATGAGGTGTAAAACCAGCTTGAATAATGTGGATTTAGGAGGGTAAAATAGAATTGATTTGGGTTGCTAGAATTGTGGCATAGGGGTCGATTTATCAAAGCGTCAACTTAAAATACGCTTAAATTCCGCGTCGTATTTGTCGCGAGATTGATCCGTCGTAGTTATCAAAGCATCAAGATCGGCAAATGTTGAAATTTGTGACGTAAAATACGGTCCCGCGATCTTAATCCGACGCAGATTGATGCTTGCGTCATTATAGATGTTTAGTATTCAGATTCAACTCTATTTGAGCCTTTTCCCAATTTAGCAAACATTTAACAGGTACGCTCGCATCTATTCCGACGCAGCGTACCTAGTTTTCAATCCGCTACCCTTGAGGTCACGGATGCCATAGAACTCAATGGGAGTCTGAAAACACAGAAAGTTTATGTTCGATGCTGAAAGAGAATGAAGTATATTACATAATAAAAGTAAATTAGAAACTCTATTAAAATGGTATACCCTTTCTAAAATAAATCAAACATTATTATTGCTCCACTTTTGGTGCACCAGTAGATATAGGGATAAAAATGAAAAATACTTTACTACTTATGGATTATGCTACAAATCTGTCTCTCATTACAAAGCAAGGGGACAATATTTCTACAAATTTGTTGAAAAGTGTTATCCCAAACTTGTCGCACTACTAGATATAGAGATAAAAATGAAATACACAACATAATATAGCTAACTTCTTTTTTTTTGTGATCTATGTGCACCATGTTTAAGCCATGTAATACAAGTCCAACTCTCATCTTCGCACCAAATTTGATGCAACACTTTTCGCACCAATTATGACGCAAACTCCTAAACAACCCACACACTAGTGAATTTTTCAACCACTTTTGATTGGAATATGCATAATCACATGATTTATGACATCAGTCAATCTGATTCAAATATACATTTTGTTTAATGGTAAGTTTCTAGCGCTGGACTTAAAATACTTAGGCCTCTTTTATTATAACTTCCTCCTGGTTATAGACAATGTGGTAAATGATAAATATTTTTAAAAAGTGGCGCTTCAATAGCTTTAAGTATTAAAAAACTATGGATAGTCTTTACTAGTATGGTAAAATTACCAATATATTGTACCTTCAAATAATATGAATAAAATGGGTATTCTTAAAAAAAAACAAAAAAAAAGAAGAAGTGTCTTTAGCGGCACAGGTTTTGGTTTCTGATATATTGCGGTAATTAAGTCTAAACTTAATTACCGCAATATATCAGAAACCAAAACCTGTGCTGCAAAAGACACTTCTTCTTTCTTTTTAACCACAGGCACATAATAAACATCTGAATGTAAACGTTTACCTATACCCTATTCCTATCTAACTTAACAACAAAAGGTCTCACCTATTGGATTAGGATATCCAATCTTAGAAAGGAATCAAAAAATTGTTTTTGTTTACCGATATCCTATTCCTATCTGCCTTCAAGAACAAAAGGTTTTTTATATTCACCTATTGGATTAAGAGATCCAGTCTTAGAAAGGAATAATTTTTTTTATCTCTATAGACCTTTTTTCTGGGCTCTCTCTCATTGCTTTGCTTATGTTTTTACATATGGATTTTTTATATAGATTTTATATTTAATTTGTTTTAAAAGTTGATCAACTACACTGTAGAAGATGAGATTTGATGAATTAAATCTTCATTTGTATGTTATTAATGTTTATATATTATTAAAAAATAGTTTAATCAATTTTTTTCTGATTTTTTTCCAAATTTGTTGTTTTAGCTGATATAAGTAACTTGTTTAATATAATATTACAACCATTTACTCTGGGTCTTATTAAGTTGTCATTTCAATTACTATTTGGAAACTCATATGTTTAAAATTTTTTTTAAGAATACCCATTTTATTCATATTATTTGAAGGTACAATATATTGGTAATTTGACCATATTAGTAAAGACTATCCATAGTTTTTTAATACTTAAAGCTATTGAAGCGCCACTTTTTAAAAATATTTATCATTTATCAAATATACATTTTAAACTATCACTAACAAATCAAATTGCTTGATACTTCTGTCATTGATCACTCATCAGAAATTGTAAGTGCCATTTGTTACATTGTGTATGATACTTTGAAAGTATGTATATGTGAAATTAGTATTAAAGATAAACATTGATGCTGACATTAGGACACACTGTGTAATATTTTAGACAAGGATTTTAAAATTCGAATTGATGTTTGATTCAATATAATCTTAAGCTGATAGCTCAAAGGGATAGCCCACCTAACATTAAACTGTCATGATTCAGATACAGCAGAAATTAAAATCACCTCTTTACTGTCATGCTATTTTCAGTGTATTTCTTCCTTCTCTTGAATTTCGTTTTCAGTAAGAAATGTCATTTTATATGCCAGCCCATTTTATAACACCTGTAAAGGGGTGGCTTTTAAAACTAGTTTGCAATCAGGAGGGGTTACAAAGGTACAGAGAGAAATTGGTCCAGCTCTTAAAATATCCATTGATTGCAAATAAATACATATGATACTCTGATTACATGTTGTATTTGCAATTATTCCTGCTCAGAATAATAATAAATTTACACTATATACATATAGTGGTATAAATAAACACAGAGAAAGACAACCTTGTTTAGAAAAAAAAAAAAGGAATCAAGGGACATGTAAATATGTTTGCAAAAGATTTTAGACATAAACACACACACAAATAAAGTTGGGAAAAACCTGAATAACCGCGACATCGATGACTGTTACTTAACACCAGTCCGATGCTCTTTGCATCGTACTTGACGCGCATGTTTTTGACAGCTTTTTTTAAAATAAGGGTATCATATTCAGATCCGTGATAGCGATGTCTCGCGAGCGTATTGATGCCAGCGAATGCACTGAGATTGACGCTTTGATAAATTGACCCCATATTGTTTAATGTCTACTTTCAGTAGGGAGTTGAGTCAAAAATTTGCTGGGGTAGTTGGCGGTTTGCCTTGTTTAGGAATCACTGTTACGCATGCCCCTAACATTGAAGGGGGAAAGGGGTTTTCAGTAGTGGCTTCATTAAAGATAAAATAGGGGGTTAGTATGGAGGAGCTCAGGAGAATGATCGATAATATTTAGATGAAAAGCCATCTGGGCCCAGGCTTTTCCAATTTTTTAGTGTACTAATTGCGGACAGTATCTTTTGAGTGGATATTGGTTTGTTTAAGTCTTGTACTTGGTCTGCTGTAATAGTAGGTGTTTGACCATTAGCGATATAGAATGTAAGGTTGGTGAGATGGGCAGGTGATGGGGGGTCTGGTTTTATATTGTAGAGTTTTGTGTAATATTTTTGAAAGGTTTGGAGGATTTCTTTGGTGGTCTTTATGGGTTTTTTTTTCTGTGGAGTATGAATTCCATAGATAAAGGATTTAAGACTCTTTTTCTTTAGGGCACGGGCCAACATTTTGCTGTCTCAGTTATTTTCATAGTAGAACATACTGTTAATTTTGTTGCATAAGATTTGGTACTCAATATCTAGAAATGTATCTAGATCAGTACGGGCTGTTTGAAGTTCCGTTGCTATGGTGGGGTTAGTTGGGTCTTTTTTGTGTGCTAAGTCTAGTCAAGTGTAGTTTTCTGTCAGGTCTTTATATTGTTTTTCGGTGGGTTTGCTGCATATGGGCTTTGATTTTAATTAGTTCACCTCGTAGTACACATTTATGAGCTTCCCAGATTTTAAAGTTATCCCTAATGGAGTTGAGAGAGAAATATTCAGAATTGAGAGAGAAATATTCAGATATAATATTAGATCATTTGTTTAGTGTATCTGGATTGTTTAGTAGCGTATCATCTAATTTACATACGGCTAGATTTAGAGTTTGGCCTTAGCCGTCAAAACCAGCGTTAGAGGCCCCTAACGCTGGTTTTGGGCTACCGCTGATATTTAGAGTCAGTCAGGAAAGGGACTAATGCTCACTTTGCAGCCGCGACTTTTTCATACCGCAGATCCCCTTATGTCAATTGCGTATCCTATCTTTTCAATGGGATCTTTCTAACGCTGGTATTTAGAGTCGTGGCTGAAGTGAGCGTTAGAAATCTAACGACAAAACTCCAGCCGCAGCAAAAAGCCAGGAGTTAAGAGCTTTCTGGGCTAACGCCGGTTCATAAAGCTCTTAACTACTGTGCTCTAAAGTACACTAACACCCATAAACTACCTATGTACCCCTAAAACAAGGTCCCCCCACATCGCCGCCACTCTATTAAAAATGTTTAACCCCTAATCTGCCGACCACACACCACCGCCACCTACGTTATCCCTATGTACCCCTAATCTGCTGCCCCTAACACCGCCGACCCCTATATTATATTTATTAACCCCTAATCTGCCGCCCCCAACGTCGCCTCCACCTACCTACAATTATTAACCCCTAATCTGCCGACCGGACCTCACCGCTACTCTAATAAATGTATTAACCCCTAAAGCTAAGTCTAACCCTAACACTAACACCCCCCTAAGTTAAATATAATTTAAATCTAACGAAATAAATTAACTCTTATTAAATAAATTATTCCTATTTAAAGCTAAATACTTACCTGTAAAATAAATCCTAATATAGCTACAATATAAATTATAATTATATTGTAGCTATTTTATGATTAATATTTATTTTACAGGCAACTTTGTATTTATTTTAACCAGGTACAATAGCTATTAAATAGTTAAAAACTATTTAATAGTTACCAAGTTAAAATAATTACAAAATTACCTGTAAAATAAATCCTAACCTAAGTTACAATTAAACCTAAAACTACACTATCAATAAATTAATTAAATAAAATACCTACAATTATCTACAATTAAACCTAACACTACACTATCAATAAATTAATTAAATACAATACCTACAAATAAATACAATTAAATAAACTAACTAAAGTACAAAAAACAAAACAAAACTAAGTTACAAAAAATAAAAAAATATTTACAAACATTATAAAAATATTACAACAATTTTAAGCTAATTACACCTACTCTAAGCCCCCTAATAAAATAACAAAGCCCCCTAAAATAAAAAAAATGCCCTACCCTATTCTAAAATACAAATAGAAAAGCTCTTTTACCTTACCAGCCCTTAAAAGGGCCTTTTGCGGGGCATGCCCCAAAGAATTCAGCTCTTTTGCCTGTAAAAAAAAACATACAATACCCCCCCCACATTACAACCCACCACCAATATACCCCTAATCTAACCCAAACCCCCCTTAAATAAACCTAACACTAAGCCCCTGAAGATCTTCCTACCTTATCTTCACCACGCCGGGTATCACCGATCGGTCCAGGCTCCATCTTCAAGACCTCCGGCGTGGATCCATCCTCTTCTTCCGACGTCCTAACACAGAATGATGGTTCCTTTAAGGGACGTCATCCAAGATGGCATCCCTCGAATTCCGATTGGCTGATAGGATTCTATCAGCCAATCAGAATTAAGGTAGGAAAATTCTGATTGGCTGTCAATCAGATTGAGCTCGCATTCTATTGGCTGTTCCGATCAGCCAATAGAATGCAAGCTCAATCTGATTGGCTGATCCAATCAGCCAATCGGATTGAACTTGAATCTGATTTTCCTACCTTAATTCTGATTGGCTGATAGAATCCTATCAGCCAATCGGAATTCGAGGGACGCCATCTTGGATGATGTCCCTTAAAGGAACCGTCATTCTGTGTTAGGACGTCGGAAGAAGAGGATGGATCCGCGCCGGAGGTCTTGAAGATGGAGCCGCTCGTCGACGGATGGAAGAAGATAGAAGATGCCACTTGGATGAAGATGTCTACCGGTCCGGATCTCCTCTTCTGCCCGGATAGGATGAAGACTTCAGCCCCGATGATGGACCTCTTCAGCCGCCGCTTGGATCAAGACTTCAGCCGGAGGATGGACGTCTTCAGCCCCCGCTTGGGCTTGGATGAAGACTTCGGAGCCTGGACCGATCGGTGATACCCGGCGTGGTGAAGATAAGGTAGGAAGATCTTCAGGGGCTTAGTGTTAGGTTTATTTAAGGGGGGTTTGGGTTAGATTAGGGGTATGTGGGTGGTGGTTTGTAATGTTGGGGGGGTATTGTATGTTTTTTTTTACAGGCAAAAGAGCTGAATTCTTTGGGGCATGCCCCGCAAAAGGCCCTTTTAAGGGCTGGTAAGGTAAAAGAGCTTTTCTATTTGTATTTTAGAATAGGGTAGGGAATTTTTTTTTATTTTGGGGGGGCTTTGTTATTTTATTAGGGGGCTTAGAGTAGGTGTAATTAGTTGTAATATTTTTATAATGTTTGTAAATATTTTTTTATTTTTTGTAACTTAGTTCTTTTTTTATTTTTTGTACTTTAGTTAGTTTATTTAATTGTATTTATTTGTAGGTATTGTATTTAATTAATTTATTGATAGTGTAGTGTTAGGTTTAATTGTAGATAATTGTAGGTATTTTATTTAATTAATTTATTGATAGTGTAGTGTTAGGTTTAATCGTAACTTAGGTTAGGATTTATTTTACAGGTAATTTTGTAATTATTTTAACTAGTTAACTATTAAATAGTTCTTAACTATTTAATAGCTATTGTACCTGGTTAAAATAAATACAAAGTTGCCTGTAAAATAAATATTAATCCTAAAATAGCTACAATATAATTATAATTTATATTGTAGCTATATTAGGATTTATTTTACAGGTAAGTATTTAGCTTTAAATAGGAATAATTTATTTAATAAGAGTTAATTTAATTTGTTAGATAAAAATTATATTTAACTTAGGGGGTGTTAGTGTTAGGGTTAGACTTAGCTTTAGGGGTTAATACATTTATTATAGTAGCGGTGAGGTCCGGTCGGCAGATTAGGGGTTAATAATTGTAGGTAGGTGGAGGCGACATTGGGGGCGGCAGATTAGGGGTTAATAAATATAATATAGGGGTCGGCGGTGTTAGGGGCAGCAGATTAGGGGTACATAGGGATAATGTAGGTTGCGGCGGTGTACGGAGCGGCAGAATAGGGGTTAAAAAAAATATGCAGGTGTCAGCGATAGCGGGGGCGGCAGATTAGAGGTTAATAAGTGTAAGGTTAGGGGTGTTTAGACTCGGTGTACATGTTAGGGTGTTAGGTGTAGACTTAGAGAGTGTTTCCCCATAGGAAACAATGGAGCTGCGTTAGGAGCTTTTTTGCAGGTGTTAGGTTTTTTTCAGCTCAAACTGCCCCATTGTTTCCTATGGGGGAATCGTGCACAAGCACGTTTTTGAAGCTGGCCGCGTCCGTAAGCACCGCTGGTATTGAGAGTTGCAGTGGCGGTAAATTATGCTCTACGCTCCTTTTTTGGAGCCTAACGCAGCCCTTCTGTGAACTCTAAATACCAGCGGTATTTAAAAGGTGCGGGGGAAAAAAAGCCAGCGTTAGCTACGCGGGTCGTTACCGACAAAACTCTAAATCTAGCCGATAGATATGGTTCTGTGGGTATTTCTGGCTAGGAAAATTTGATTTTAACGTCTGAGTGGTCAGACCATGACGTGGGCGAGATGTCACAACGGTGTATATGTGAGAGGCCTTTCTGATTCTTAAGTATGTAGTCAAGTTTACTATAGGATTTGTTGGGATGTGAAAAGAAAGTATAATCTCTTTTATCGTGGTGTATAAACCTCCACACATCGTAGAGAGTTAGATCTTTCATACCCTTCCATAAAGTTGTGGTGACTGTTTTGGAAATTTGAATTTTAGGATTCAAACTATCTTTTGTAGGTTATAGTAGTGTATTGAAATCTCCTGCTAGAAATATGGGGCCTTTGGCTAGATATAGGGTTCTTGTAAACATATTTTTGAAAAAAGGGGTTTGACTGGTGTTTGGGGCATATATATTGATTAGTGTTATAGGTCAGACATAAAGAAGGCGTACCAGGCCTAAAAAGCGTCCTTCTTTGTCTTTAGTGAGATGTGATAGGGTAAAGGGGAGGGATTTGTGAATTAAAATACTCACTCCATTTTTCTTTACAGGGCTGAGCTATGGTAATGTGAAGTATATATTTGCCCTAGATATTTGGGTTCTTTGCAGTGCCTATAATGTGTTTATTGTAGGAAAAGTATATCTACTAGCCATTTTGCCAAATTGGAGAGTGCTTTTGATCGTTTATGGGAGAGTTTAGGCCTTTGGTATTCTGTATCCGTAAAGTTAGTTGTTTAGTGGTATTATGTGTAGGACAAGACATGTCGGTTAAAGAAGTAGGAGTGTGGGGTCAGGAATGATACATACATTGTAGAACTGGCTGATGAGCAATGGAAAATACAGGTCTGGTTGTACAAGGAGAGGCAAGGAGATTTGCAGCACAAAGAAAAGACTGCTGGTTACTGGACTAGTTTAATACTTGGAACCCACTGTAGAGATATTCTCTGATCAGTAGCAGATAATTCAGATATTATAAAATATCACAGACATACCCATATACACTAAATAACTTTATTGGGAGAAAAAATATATATAGCAGTCCAGCAGGACTGGTACTCACGCACACACACACAAACGGTTAAAACTTGCTGGAACTCAGGTAGTAAAATTATCTAGAATGCACCTGTTCAATGCTAATTTGTTACTCACAAGAAATACATACGATATATGTGTTTGTATAGATAATTAACCCTTGGGGGTAAACAAATTGTTATAAGCAGTAGCGGCGTAAGGTATCTTAATATTTGTAAGCCTTTACTGAAAAGCACCACACTATTGTAAACAATACGTAATGAGATGTATATATTAGTGCGTTATAATATAGATCTCTTAAATAATCCAAAAGGCACACCGTATAAATATATTGGTAGTTCAATCTCATACAAGAATAATAGTTACAATATTTTTTTTTTTTTTTTTTTATTAATTTTTATTGAGGTTGAAAGCATACAATCATAATATGGAAACAGTGACATTGAAGAAGTTATACAAATGCATCTTAATGTACAATAATCACAGATAATATTTCCAGAACCTCACTTTTTCTATATATTATATAGCTAGAGTCCCATAGTAGCACAACTAAATAATAAGCAAGCAATTTCCCTTAGTGATGAATTGTGGTCTCTCTTGGACCACCTATATATTATATAGCTAGAGTCCCATAGTAGCACAACTAAATAATAAGCAAGCAATTTCCCTTAGTGATGAATTGTGGTCTCTCTTGGACCACCTAAGAGACATAAGAATTAACGGGAACCTTTAAGGACATCTCAAACTAGGAATAAACGGGGAAAAGGAAAAGAAAGGAAGGGAAGTCGCCTTGTTGCAGTGAGGGAATCATGTCTAACAATAAGTCTTTGCTATCTGTTTTCCACAGGCATTATGGTCAAATACAAGTGTGCCGCCACTTTCTCTAAAACTAGGTCTGGGACTACTCTGCAAATATAAAGTGTAGTATATACGGCCTCATGTTCACCCTATATTTAGTAGTATGATTTGTTTATTAATGAGACAGTAGCAGAGGGTAATAGCATAGTGGGAAGCCAGGCGAGGGATAAGGCAGGGTGGAGGAAAGCGGAATAGTGTAATCTTAACTATCATCTGGGAAAGAGGGATTACTCCAGTTCACACACCCATCCAGTAAATTGCATTTAGAGCTTTAAGGAGGGACATAAACTGAATGTACTTTGCCATGTATTAAGAAGGGATCCATATGCTCAGAGATCAATAGAGCTGACTGCTTCAAGTTGACAAAAGCTCAGATTTGCATTGGGTTAGGGTATATAGAGGTTGAGCCTGGCACTAGCTAACAGTTGAGGACAGCACAAACAAACTGGAATCAGAAAAAAAAAACTTAGTGTACAACATTAAAATGTTATGTGAAAAACAGTGATTACTACTGCGGGTTGCAACGTGAGAAATTAATTGTTATAACAACTAACAGTGAGAATTATGCACAGTAAAAGGTTATAACGATGTAGTCATAATAGCAACTTCTGACAAACTTCTGAGATTAGTAGTAGCAGCAGTGTCATTGTGAAATCACCATAGAGTCCCATGATTTTCTTTATGATAGAAACAATAATGTTAATATTGCTTTAGCCTATTCCCTTTCTCTGGAAAGACCAGGCAGCACTACCAAACCTCCCGAGGTAGGGGTTCCACAAAGCCTGGGACTCTTTCACCTCAGGTGCCATGTACAGAGTGTTTGGGGTCTGAACAAATCTTAGGGTTTGCATCCCTACCTCGGCAATATGGAATAGAAATCTCTTGCCGTATAAGGTTCTCCTTAGATCTAAGTCCCAAGACGAGAGTGCCTTCCGTTCACAGCTCACAGCAGCTAACTCTCGCTGGCCCGCCCGTAAGCTGATCTTCCCATCCGGGGTGCGGGGTGCCTTTGGGAGCAGAATTACTTTCAGAGGAGCGTGTTGGTAAGCGGAGGTACGAACCATTTGTATGGGAGTTGTAGCGGGCATCGGTTGTACAAAAGCACCTAGAACTGTTTCCGATACCAATCCCTCTCCGGAGTCAGTTGCGCCTGACGCGTCTGCTTTCTGTAGGGCCCGTGGGGAGCTCAATGGTCTCAGAACCTTGCTCAGCTCCTGTGCCAGCGTGTCAAAGTGCGTCTTGTTGAGAGACTTTATCTCCCATTCCCACCGATCAATAGCAGCCACGGCTAATTCCATGATGCAACAGTGTCAGGGAAATATCTATTACATTAGAGTAAGCGTCCAGTTTGTAAATTACAGGTTGTACCTGTCTCAGTAGCTTGGTTGGAGACTTCCCTTAGTTGTTATCCTATAATAAAGGATATCATAACCCCGGAGTTCAGGGGGGGGTAATAACACGGCAGCCCCAGACCTACGGTTCAAAGCCTATACAGGATCCTTTTGTTGCTGCGTAGTTGCAAGAATGGCTTCAGTCCTGATAATAGGCCCGACCCGTAGCTGCCTCAGAGAACATAGGCAGGAGCTCAAGCTAAGTATCAATTCCAAGAATATCTCTATCCACCTTGATAAATAGTCGGTAAATATCTGCTTCAAAGTTTCTTGCATGGATCAATACTCTATTTTTAGCGCAAAAAAATTCACAGCCTTGAGCAGTTTAAATCTCTCAATACCACTTGTGCCTGTTATGGTTATTATTATTATTATCGGTTATTTGTAGAGCGCCAACAGATTCTGCAGCGCTATAAAAAAAGGGAGAGTACAACAAAACAATTATAGGGATCAAATGGGTAGAGGGCCCTGCCAAGAGTTGCACTGTTGTAGTCAGCTCTTAAGAAGGTGATCTAGAAACAGCTGGACTCTTAGGCTTACATGCTAAGGGGTTCAGGGGATAGCAATGGAGGAGAGGAACTGGTACTAGGAATGGTTACTGTAGGTTGTATGCATCCCTGAACAGTAGAGTCTTTAGGGAGCACTTGAAGCTTTTAAAACTAGAAGAGAGTCTTGTGGAGCGAGACAGAGAGTTCCACAAGATGGGAGCCAGTCTGGAGAAGTCCTGTAAACGGGAGTGTGATGAGGTGACAAGAGAGGAGGAGAGTAGGAGGTCATGAGCAGAGCGAAGGGGACAGGAGGGAGAGTATCTGGAGACGAGGTCTGAGATATAGGGGGAGTAGTGCAGTTGAGGGCTTTGTATGTCAGAATGAGAATTTTGTGTTTGATCCTAGACGCAGGAGGAAGCCAGTGAAGGGATTGGCAGAGAGGTGCAGCAGATGAAGAGCGACGTGTAAGGAAGATGAGTCTGGCAGAGGCATTCATTATGGATTGTAAAGGAGCTAGGCGGCGGGTGGGGAGACCAGAGAGGACAGAGTTGCAGTAATCAAGGCGGGAAAGAATGAGAGAGTGGATTAAAATCTTAATAAAACAGAGAATGGTTTTCTTGAGAAAGCCTGCAATTAGGGTGAAACCGGTTGAAGCTGTGTTTGGAGAAAACTGTGTTTGGAGCAATACAAGGTAATTTGACGCTGTGAAAAAAATCATAGCAGCTAAAGGTTTTTTCCTGAAAGAAAAGGATTGCCGTGAAAAACAAACACCTGAAATCAAAAAGTAAAGACACTTGTTACCCTGCGTACACTCTGTACTAAAGAGCAGGAAGAATAATTTGGTCTAAGGGATAAGAGACTTGCGCAAGTCTGAAAACATCCACCTGGAATAATTCTGACTGTTACCGACAAACATCAACTCCTGAGGGAAGATTACTTGAAGGAAGGGTAAGACTACCTGCATGGCAGGATTACTACAAAGTCTACCAAAGGTACTAATCATATAAAGATCCTTTAAAAAAACCCTCCCTAAGGCAAGTCCTAAAAGGCAACTTAAGCATTCAGTAGTTGGCCACTACTAAAGTTTATTGTCAAGGAGAAATATGCATTAGGAGAGACTTTTGTGTAATCGTTACATTTGGAGAGACTTTACATTTCTAAAATAACACGCAAAGTTACATATGTCAAAATAAGGGGCATTGCAACAAAATTACCATTTGCTAAGAGACTATACAGCTTTCTCTTTAAACAGTCCAGTAAGAAAACACAGAAGCCATTTTCTTAAAGCAGAAGTATATTGAAAACACTTGCATAAAGTTATAAGCTTAGTAATTTATTTTAAATATCTACGCATATCAAAGGTTTTCTTAGAAGGAAGTTTAATTGTTTGTTTTTAAAGGAACAATCTGCTAATTGTATAATTTTGTATTTTATGATTTTTATGTAATGTTTTTTAATAAGTAAAAGTTTTTTTTATAAAATTGGCATATATTTTCAAGTTCTCTTCACTATATACTAGTCAAAAAAACGTACCTGGTTTAACCATATCACAATATCACAAATATAGAGGCTTTAAACTGAGAGTCCGGAAGTGTTTCAATGTGACATTATATTTATTTGGGTACAGATAAAATTTATAAACATTAGAATTCACATTTAATGTTTCATATATTCAAAACTAATAAAGAACATAACAACCATTATGCAAATTTATAATAAACACGAATAAATATATAAAGGTGTATTTTTCAATAAAAGATAAAAAAAGAGTGATTTATCCTTCAATAATTTTTTTCCAAAAAGGAAAAGAGTCCAAATATATATATACATTTGAATTTTTTGCTCTTCTGTAGATCATTCACGAATAAATACATAAAGGTGTATTTTTCAATAAAAGAAAAAAAAAGAGTGATTTATCCTTCAATAATTTTTTACCAAAAAGGAAAAGAGTCCAAATATATATAATTATATATATATATATATATATATATATATATATAAAATTATTTGAGAACACCCTTATTAAGGTCCCCATTATTAATGTGATTATACCCATATCTCTAACGTTTTGAGCTTACTGAGCGCCCCCGAAAACCATTCTCTGTTTTATTTACATTTTCTCTGTCCAGGAGGAGGACAGTATTTCGGGAGGCAAAAAAGCGTTTTAAGTCCAGCGCTTTATACACTATAAACCCTTTATTTTCGGATTAAAATCTTAGTTGTGTCTCGTGTAAGGAAGTGTCTAATTTTAGAGATGTTTTTAAGGTGGAAGCGGCAGGCTTTAGCCAAGGACTGAATGTGAGGAGTGAAAGAAAGATCTGAGTCAAATGTGACCCAGAGACATCGGGCGTGCGGGGTAGGGGTAATGAGGAGTTGTCGACAGTTATAGAGAGATTGGGGGTGGAGAGTTTTGAGGAAGGGGGGGAAATAAGGAGCTCAGTTTTGGAGAGATTTAGCTTGAGGTAGTGAGAGGACATCCAGTTAGAGATGTGAGAAAGACAGTTAGTGACACCGGTTAGCAAGGAAGGAGATAGGTCTGGTGCAGAGAAGTAGATTTGGGTGTCGTCGGCATACAAATGATATTGTAAACTGTGGGACTTTATTAGGGAACCTAGTGATGACGTGTAGATTGAGAAGAGAAGGGGACAGAGGACAGAGCCTTGCGGTACTCTGACAGAAAGTGGTGATGGGGCAGAGGAGGCCCCAGAGAAGGCTACACTAAAGGTACGGTTTGAGAGGTAGGAAGAGAGCCACGAGAGGGCTGGGTCACAGATGACGAAGGATTGGAGGGTTTGGAGCAAAAGAGGGTGGTCAACAGTCTCAAAGGCTGCAGACAGATCAAGGAGGATAAGCAGAGAGAAGTGGCCTTTTGATTTTGCTGTAAGTAGGTCGTTGGCAACCTTAACAATTGCTGTCTCTGTGGAGTGATGGGGACGAAATCCAGATTGCAGTGGGTCAAGGAGGGAGTTTATTGTACGGAAATGGGATAGGCGTGCATAAACTAGTTTTTCAAGAAGCTTTGATGCAAGAGGGAGGAGGGAAATAGGGTGGTAGTTGGATGGGGTGGTAGGATCAAGGGAAGGTTTTTTGAGGATAAATGTGACCAGTGCATGTTTTAGCGATGAGTGAATTATACCGGTGCTGAGGGAGAGGTTTAAAGTGTGTTACCTTCTAAGGACTCTTCTTGGAACCCAAATGTGTGAATGTCCTGCTTCATAGTGGCCAATTATTCTCTAATACAGGTGCAGACTATATCCGCTATATCTTGCTTAGATGAATTAGTTAAGTGTGCATTATTAGTTTGTGAGTCTGAAAGAGATATCTTGTTCTTTTGACTAGCATTCGAGGGAGAGGTCTCCAAAGAATCTGATGAGTGTAAAAAGGATGTCATTACTTGTTTTTTTATCACTTGAGGTTTAGGTTTAGGAGGTATATCTTGCTTTATTGTGCGTCTCGTTGCCATTTTAAGCAAGAGAGGTAGTTAGAGAAGCTTGAAAGGGCCTCAAGAGTTGTAAGTTGTCTGAGTTTATTATGCTCAGCAGGGGCCACAAGACTTTGCGGTGTAGGGGAATCCCTGTAGGGGCGCTATCTTGCAGACAGCACTCAACTGTTGTGAGGTATAGTAGGAGTAACTTAGTAATAAATAAGAGTATTCATTTTCAGAGTCCCTTGTTTTTGCCCCCCCCCTCCTTTTTTAAGGTAGAGGAGCTAGTTAGATAGGGCATTCAGTGAGGTAAAGGAGCTTGAAGGCCTTACAGACCGGTGCTGAAGAGGTTTTGCGTCCTTTAGCAAGTTGCTTCTATGTGGTCGTTTGCTGAGTCTGTATATACAGTATCTTCTGACTGGCCCTGAGGTGGGTGGGAGTATGGAAGCAGAGTGTGTCCCATTGCTGTGGCTCTTTCAAATAATATGAAAAAAACTGAACAATGTCCTTATGCTTGCATCAAAGTCTCTTGCAAATCACAAGGGGTTAATCAGTATATTGGAAAATTTCCTGTGAGTCAAGGTGTGATGTATCCTCAATGGTTGTACAGGTATGTTCATGTGTATATAAATAAATATTTTAGTAACAGCTGTGCACCTTGTATATCACTCCTGACCTTATTATGTTGATATTGAAATGTCCCACAAGGTATATGTATATTGAGACAATCTGTAATAGTGTATGGAAGTCCAATATACTTAAAGGCAAAACATTCACTCACCCTTCTTCTTATAGTGCAGGATTGAGTATTTCTTCCTCGTGGTACCGGCTTCAAGAAAGCTTGTAAGTCACAAGTGCAGGGGATTAACCCTCCAGACATATGGATCTTTTGATGTATATTCTGTGGGGGGAATGTTCACCTGCTGCTGGAGGCGGAGAGTGCCAGGACAAACCGCCAAACAATTTCACAAGTAGAAAACTTCCACAGCGGTGGAAAAATCCAGCATGAAATGGACCGAGAGTAGTAGAAAATAAAATATATGCTTTATTAGATATGCATTAAAAGTACTGTGAATTGTCACAGTGAATCAGCCTATTCAAATAAGCTGGTTACAGTGTAGAGCTATGATAGCTGTTTTGCACAGGTCACCGCCCCGCAGTTCTGAGATGTTAATGTCTGTTTGCTGCCATGTAAGTGATGCAGCGTATGTGACTGTTGGTGGGCCTTATGATGGGAGGGATCTTACCATGATTCGCCCCTCTCTGATGGTGCAAGCGTGTGAGCTGGCTACAGTACTGAGTTATATTAGCCGTTTTTGCACAGGTCGCAGCTCTGCAGCTTTAGGATGGCAACCGCTGTGTCTGCCTGTTCTGGCCATTCCATTCAAGGTGGGCCTAACTTCCAGTTTGAAAGATGGAGTACTCAGAATTAGAGTGGAGCGTTGTTGGCTAAGAATTTGATCTCAGCGGTGCTACAAGGCTCCAAAGGGTGGTGGTATGTAGTTAGGGTACCTTGCCCCGTATTTTAAGGGTTATCTGCCAAGGATCTAACTAGGCTAGGTGCATGATCAACAGGTCTGCTTCACGGAGCTCCAGAGTTACACTGCTCTTATGGCAGCAGCCGGCTCTGCCCACGGCTCAATGGTTTTTATGGCAAACAAACTGGTGCCAACCTTGCCACTTCATATATTTTACCTTTTCTGAATAAGTAACTGGTATTTTAAAAGGGTTAAAATCATTTGGGCCACTCATTTCTGTGTGGATATATTCAGGTCCTGAGCCCCTTCATGGGATAGACATGCTCTCAGCCTGGCCCAACGCTATGTATGGCAAGTAAACTGGTGCCAACCTTGCAACTTCATATATTTTACTTTTTCTGAATAGGTAACTGGTATTTTGAAAGGGTTAAAATCTTTTGGGCCACTAATTTTGTGTGGATATATACAGGGTGTGAACCCCTTCATACAATCCACGTTTTCATACTGGCCCAATGGTTTCTATGGGGAAAAAAATGGTGCCAACCTTGACACTTCATATATTTTACCTTTTCTGAAAAACTAACTGGTGTTTTGAAAGAGTTAAAATCCTTTGGGCCACTCATTTCTATGGGGATATATACATGGAGTGAGCCCCCTCATAGAATAAAAATGGTCTCAGCCTGGCCCAATGCTTTTTGTAGCAAGCAAACTAGTGCCAACGTTGCCATCTAATTAATTTTACCTTTTATGAATAGGTAACTGGTGTTTTGAAAGAGTTAAAATCCTTTGGGCCACTCATTGCTGTGTGGATATTTACAGGGCGTGAGCCTCTTCATACAATCCACATGTTTTTGCATTGGCCCAGCTGTTTCTTTGGTAAACAAACTGTTGCCAACCTTGCCACTTAATATATTTTTTGTTTTCTGAATAAGTAACTGGTATTTTGAAATGGTTAAAATAATTTGGGCCACTAATTTCTGTGTGGATATATACAGGGTGTGAGCCCTTTTATACAATCCACATTTTTTCAGACTAGCCTAAAGGTTTATATGGCAAAGAAACCCTTTCAAAATACAAGTTACTTATTTAGAAAAGTTAAAATATATGATTTGGCAAGGTTGGCACCAGCTTGTTTGTTGAAAAAAGCATTGGGCCAGTCTGAGAAAATGTCTATCTTATGCAGTGGTTCATGCCCTATACATATCCATACAGAAATAGGTGTCACAAATTGCTTTAACCCTTTAAAATAACATCCAAGTAAGGTAGGAAATCAGCACTACTGGTAAGTGCACGGTACAAGGGGGGTAACTGCAATGCCCCAAAGCAATATCAAGAGAACGTGGATACCAGCACAATTTGGTAAAAAAGTATAATCTTTATTGCAGACCCATATCTTAAAAATAGCAACGTTTCGTTTTGTTTAAGGGGTTAACCCCGAAACATTGCTATTTTTAAGATATGGGTCTGCAATAAAGATTAAACTTTTTTACCAAATTGTGCTGGTATCCACGTTCCCTTTAAAATAACAGTTACTTTTTTAGAAAAGGTTAAAATAAATGAGGTGGCAAAGTTGGCACAAGCTAGTTTGCAAAAGAAATCGTTGGGCCAGTCATAAAAAAAGTGGCTTATACCCTGTATATATCACTATAGAAATCAGTGGCCCAAAAGATTTTATCCTTTTCAAAATACAAGTTACTTATTCAGAGAAGGTAAAATAAATGCAGTGGCAAGGTTTGCACCAGTTTGTTTGCCGTAAAAAGCATTGGGCCAGTCTAAAAATATTTTGTTTGTATGAAGGAGTTCACAACCTGTATATATCCATACAGAAATGAGTGGGCCAAAGGATTTTAACCCTTTTCAAAATACTAGTTACTTATTTAGTAAAGGAAACATATATGTGATGGCAAAGTTAGCACCAGTTTCTTTGCTACAAAAAAGTTGGGCCAAGCTGAGAACATGTTTATTTTATGTAGGGGCTCAGGAACTGTATATATCCATGCAGAAATGAGTGGCCCAAAGGATTTTTACCCTTTTAAAATAATAGTTACTTATTCAGTAAGGGTAAAAAATATGAAGTTGCAAGGTTGGCACCAGTTTGTTTGCCATATAAACTGTTGCGCCAGGCTGAGAACATGTGGATCATATAAAGGGCTAACGGCCTGTATATATCCACACAGACATGAGTGGCCCAAAGAATTTTAACCCTTTCAAAATACCAGTTACTTATTCAGAAAATGGAAAATATATGAAGTGGAAAGGTTGGCACCAGTTTGTTTGCCATAAATAGCATTGGGCCAGGCTGAGAGCATGTCTATTCTATGAAGGGGCTCAGGACCTGTATATATCCACACAGAAATGAGTGGCCCAAAGGGTTTTAACCCGTTCAAAATACCAGTTACTTATTCAGAAAAGGTAAATATATGAAGTGGCAAGGTTGTTTGCCATATAAACTGTTGGGCCAGTCTGAAAACATGTGGCCCAAAGGATTTTAACCTTTTTAAAATACCAGTTACTTTTTGAAAAAAAGGAAAAATATATGAAGTGGCAATGTTGGCACCAGTTTGTTTGCCATAAAAAATGTTGGGACAGTGTGAAAACAGTCTGAAAACCTTTCTTAAGTACTTTAATTTTCTCACTGGTCAATACCTTAGATGATATATTGAAGATTTCCTGACTATAACTTTCTAGTTCTATCCTTCTTTTTCTCTTCTTTGATTTTGATACCCACTCCTCCTCTACACCCTCTCTTTCGGGTACCATAGTTCTTTTTTGTTTTTTTGGGCAATTTGCGCCAGATTTTGCTAATTTATATATGGGCTGGTGGGAGGTTCTATTTATCTTCAGTGACAAGAATCCATTCACACACAAGATAATCACATGGTTTAGATATATAGATGATATTCTGGTTATTTGGCAAGGAGATAAAGAAGAAGCAAGGAATTTAGTAAGATATGTAAATCAAAACACCCTTAACCTTATGTTTACACATACACTGGATAAAAAGAAAAAACAAATTTCTGGACCTGGAACTGATGCATAGGGAAAATAAGGTGGTTACAAAGGTATATAGAAAAGAGACCGATACTAATGGTTATTTACATGCACACAGTGCACACCATGCCAAGTGGATTAATAACATTCCCTATGGTCAGTTTCAGAGAGCCAGAAGGAACTGCACAGATGAGGAAACCTATGAGAGGGAAGCAGAAATGATACAAAAAAAGATTTGCAGCTAAAGAATATCCAGCAAAATTGCTAGAACATGCACGAGAGAGGGCTAAAAATTTGAAGGAAGGTTTCACCTTGCATAAAAACAAGAACAAAAAGGAAAATATGAGCAAAAAAAAGCCTAACTTTTGTACAATAACGCACATAAATATATCGAAAGAGCTCTAAGAAAACATTGGCCTGTGTTGCTACAAGACCCTGTGTTGAAAGAGCTTATTCCAGAGAGAAGCAGGATTATCTATAAGAAAAATCAATCAATAAAAATATGGTTACCCCACGCAAATTGAGAAAAAAAGGAAAGAAGCTCTAATTGGTTGAGACAACATACTAAGGGATTTTATAAATGTGGAAGAGCAGGGTACACATGTTGCACCCATATACATCAGGATAATAAAGATTTTCACTCTGGTAAAGATGGCAAACGACACGAAATACAAGAACTAATGAACTGTAAATCTAATTATGTTGTTTACCTCCTGGAGTGTTCATGTGGGAAAAAGTATGTGGGGAGGACGAAAAGGAAAGGGAAGTATAGACTGACGGAACATCTTAGGAACATAAATATAGGACTCACCAACCATGGAGTGTCAGCCCACTTTCTGGAGGCGCATGGGAAAGATAGTAGGGATTTAAAAATTAAAGCAATCAAGCATATAAAAAGGAGTGAAAGGGGCGGTGATCGCCTTAGATTACTGAGACAGAGACATATCCACATATTAGGTACACTAGAACCACAGGGAATGAACAGAGAAGTGGAATTAGCAGCTTTTATAGGTTCCTAATGTGTGGATCCATCTCTCTTTTTTATTCATAACATTATCTTCTTTTTTATTCAAAACAATTTAATTTTTTATTCATAACATTATAATTTTTTCATAACATTAATATTTGTTCAACCTAAGGTATGTGTGAATAATAATAATATAAAAAATCCACCATGGATCCGTGTTATACGGTATATGTGAATAAAAATCCACCATGGATCCGTGTTATACGGTATATGTGAATAAAAATCCATCATGGATCCACTATATACAATGCAATGTGTATTGGCATTTTTTCTATTATTATTATTAGTATTATCATCATTATCAGTATATGCTTTTATCAAGAAATATTCCCTATATTATGCATTGGGAATTATTACTGGTCCCATCTCTTTCAAGAAAAACCCTCGACACAATGAAATTATAGCACTTATTTTAATAAATAAGAAATCAACTGCAGCATATGTTTGTAAATTGTGGGGAATAAGATGATCTGATTCAATAATTTTTTAGGAGTTTATTTATTTATGTAATCCATTCAATTGTATATCTATGTAATTTATTCAAATGTATATGTATGGCTCTGTAATTTTATCTATGATTACTGAGCACATGGAAAATATTATGGATATGTTTCATTAAGTTTTTACTATGGATTTTTTTTATCATGTTAAAAAGTTAAGATATATATATATATATATATATATATATATATATATATATATATATATATATATACTGTATATATGCAATACAAATAGAGTAACATGGACAGAAACTATATGAAGAATCTTATGGTATAACAATTATCCCATACATGCTTATATATATAATATTGGATACGTGTACCATTTCCATCCGGCAGTTATGCTAGGGAACACAATATAGTAATCAGTAAGAGCGCATAGTTCAACCTTTTTCCTTAAAGTCACTGTCCAGGTAACATGGAAGCCCTATAAAGGATATACGTCAAGGTATGTGGGCATGCCTCTGATGAAGTGGGGAGGAGCCCCACGAAACACATTAGGCCACGCCCACATTCAAGGATGCTGGAAACCCACAGACGCACAGCTTTCTAGCCGGTGTTCTAAAATAAGTGGCTACGCATAAGAATGCAGGACCTACGTCACTTCCGGTGACGTGAAATAAGCTGTTAGAGGTGTGTGGCGCTCACCCAACCTCCTCCTTAAGGCAACTTATTTTAGAACAACGGGTCGAGGAATTCTATGACCCGTAATCTTCAATGTGCATGTGCAGACAATGCCGCGCATGCGCACATGGCCCTACTCCTCACTCATCAGAGACAAGGCACTAGCGGCACACTGGAAACACGACCCTATTGGATGTCAAGACATTGACTTCACGGACACACGGACCAATCAGATAATGCAGTAATGCTTTTTTCCTATGTATTATCTGATCGGTCCGTAGTCTGTTTGATTTGCCCACCTCCATTCAATTTCCAAATTGTTCCATCGCGCGCCGCCGACTTTCCAATGCCCGGGGGGGGTGCTTATGGGGGTTACAAGGTGGTGCTAATGGGGCTTACGTAATTTACACAGGGGGTGCTTATGGGAGTTACAGGGGGGGCTGATGGGGCTTATGTCGGTTACAGGGGGGTGTGCTTATGGGGGTTACAGGGGGGGCTGATGGGGCTTATGTCCCTCTGTAAACTACATAAGCACCAGCGCCCCCCATGTCATGCCCATAAGCACCCCCTGTGTAACCTACATAAGCTCCATCAGCACCCCCTGTAACCCCTATAAGCACCCCCTGTGTAACTTACATAAGCCCCATCAGCACCCCCTGTAACTCCTATAAGCACCCTCTGTGTAACTTACGTAAGCCCCATCAGCACCCCTTTGTAACCCTCATAAGCAGTACCTCTATAAATTATGGACCCTCTGATAAGAGTAGGGCTGTGTGCGACTGCGCAGCATTGTTCGCGCCTGCGCAATAAAGATTATGGGCCATATCATTCCTAGACCCGTTGCTTAGCCTTAAACAGCTGTTTTGAGGGGTTGGGCCTCTTGCGCATGTGCAGTGAGCGCCACACACCTCCAGCAGCTGATTCAAGTCACCGGAAGTGATGTAGGTCCCACATTCTTATGTAGCAGTCTGGTGTGAGTCAGCGATCCCTATAGTTTGGAAATCTTTATTGGTCCATTTGACTCTTTGAAGGGGACACCTTGAGCAGTCAAAAACTCGGGACTCTTGTTTTTTCCTGGGAGGAACACCACGGAGATAAGTATTCAGATGCAAACAGCACAGCTGTCCCTGTTGACACACTCACCGGGAGGATCCGAGGTAGAAAGGATTTGGACCATGTGTTTGTACATAGAGAAATCGTGCTGTAGTGTGCCCACCTATCAATGTGCTTCTATGATACCTCATAGACTTGAGGTTAAAGAGTGTGAGTGTATTTTGACACGTGTGCAATTAAAATGTGTTTTTAAAACTATGCTTAGATCAGTCCTTTGCGCTTCTGTTTTTTCTCCTTTTTTGTTAATGACTATGATATTTGTAGAATTTCTTTATTAAATTATTCAAGATAGTTAATCCCACCCCAGTTAATTTGGAACTATGCTAGTTGACGTCTCCCCTTCTGATATGCTTTCTTATTAGCTCCACAATATGCAAATTCATATGACATAGCTATTACTTCTTAGAATATGTTTTTCAAACATTATTGAGACTTATTTAGCATTATTCCCAAATGGATGATGGTATCAGTTGAGATTGTCTTCTTTATCTATCACTTATGCGAGTCTGGGTCTCACATTAATGGCCAGCTTCAGGGGGTGAAAGTTTCCCTCCTTTATTATACTATTGCATTGAGTAAATGTAGATCTCATTATTCAGCTTCTCTTGAGGAATAAAGGTGATACTTAAGCTATAGTGTGCTAATGATAGTTACAGGAAGCTGATTCAGATTCATGTTAACCTAGGAACTCGGTTTTAAGTTCTCAGTCTGGCTTATTAGGCTGTGTCACACTGCAAGCAGAGCCGTGCGCAGTGTATAGATGCGGCTGTGTGCGCTCAGTGTGTCCTGCCTTTTCATCTCTGAGCACTCTGCTGCGTCAGGTCGCGTAGCTGAGCGCTCAAAATTGAAATATTTGAACTTCAGGTGCGATGCGACGCGGCGCGAAGCAGCTGCTTCGCCTCACACCACATCGCTTGCAGTGTGTCACAGCCTTTACAAGTAGTTGAATTTCTTTATTCACTTTTAGAAATAATACTCACATGTTTTAGCTCATCCAGAATTTTAGCTATGCCACTATCATAGTTACACTTTCATATTCTTGCATAATTTTCACATTATTTATTGAATCTGCAGATATACATTATATTTCTTTATATAGGTCCACAAGTTGTTCTCAAGTCCAAGAGTGATCATTAATATGGCTAGATTTCCTCTTCTAAGTAATAAAAGATTGGTTAGGTCCATAAGTGGCCTTTTGCATACTGAGAGGAACGTAGGTTAGAAAAATGAGGTTTCATTTATCTATGTTTATTCTTATTGCTGATTTGTCTTTTCAGATAGTACATTGTTTGTTATGTATAGCACAGGGTATACTATACCCTGTTGTGTCTTGGTTTGTAAGCCTGTTGTGAATGAACATGTTTTCTTTATTGTAATCCCCCAAAACTTCAATAAAAGATAAAAATATAAAAAATTAAAAAATCAGGGTGTTCTCATTTTTTTTACATTTTTTTTAATATACATAGTACACAGGGTTAATGATTTCTGTGGGGCTTTTAAATCACTTTTGCCTTATGTCTTTCAAACCCTGTTGTATTTTAATTTTTAAAGTGTGTTGGTTGTAACTTCACATCTAATATTTGTACTTTGTACTGGAGTGCAATTGTAAAGAATTTTAACTGCAGCACATTAAATGGATTTTTGCACCAGAACAGAGTGATAGGTGCCGAATCATCGAGTTTGATGCCCCTTGTTTCCGGCGAGCCTTTAACTAAAGACCGCTGCTTCATAACTTGTCCGCCTGTTCTGAGGCGGCGGACAGAAATCAACCTAATCGAATATGATCGGATTGACACCCCCTGCTAGCATCTGCAGGGGGCGGTATTGCACAAGCAGTTCTGGTGAACTGCTTTTGCAATGATAAATGCAGACAGTGTATGCTGTCGGCCTTTATCTATGTGCAGCGGACATGATACGCTACATCGTATCATGTCCGATGGCACTTTGATAAATATGCCACATAGAGTGTATTTCAGTCCCAGTGTGTGCAGCCTCAAGGAAGCCTGTTATATTTTAATTTACTAACCATTTTTAAAGTTGCCAACCTCTGACATGGTACATGTGGCATTACAATTAAAATACAATGCAAAATAATCAGAACTGTATCATATCATAGATCATAAATGTAAATAAAATCTGCACTGTATCAGATAACCCAACTGTGAGCAATACAAATGTAGGGAAGTTCTCTGAAACTCCCCTAATACAGGATGCTGGAGTAATACAGAGGAAGCGCCACATCACTGTGATTCTCTTGTCAAGAATGCAGCCCCATCTGTAACTTTGTAACTAAAGACCATAGTCATAGACATTGCCACTACATTACTGGGCTCAGAAACGCTTTCTTAAAGCTATATGAACCGCTATCTATATAGTAATCACTAAAATACAATTGTTGCTAAACATTACTGTGCCATAGTACGTATCAGCTAGGAGCAAACAAAACAGAGAGAAAATAAACAGAGTAGCGTGTTACTAAATTATGTTTAAACAACAGTCAACACCAACATTTTTATTGTTTAAAAAGATAGATAACACCTTTACTATCCATTCCCCAGCTTTGCACAACCTCTAAATTTCTGACGGTTTCTAAGCCACTATAGACAGCCTCTTATCACATGCTTTGTTATTAGCTTTTCACAACAGGAGACTGCTAGTTCATGTGGGCCATACAGATAATATTGTGCTCACGCCAGTGACGTTGTGGCTGACACTGCACTTATTAGCTAAAATGCAAGTCAATAGATAATAAATAAATAGCCATGTGATTAGGGGGCTGTCAAAAGAGGCTTAGATACAAGATAATCACAGAGGATAAAAGTGTATTAATATAACCATGTTGGCTGTGCAAAACGGGGGAATGGGTAAAAAAGGGATTATCTATCTTTTTAAACAATAAACATTTTGAGTAGACTGTTCCTTTAAAGGACCAGTCAACACATTAGATTTGCATAATCAACAAATGCAAGATAACAAGACAATGCAATAGCACTTAGTCTGAACTTCAAATGAGTAGTAGATTTTTTTATAACAAATTTCAAAGTTATGTATATTTCTCTTGTAAGGTGTATCCAATTCCAGTCCACGGATCATCCATTACTTGTGGCATATTCTCCTTCCCATTAGGAAGTTGCAAGAGGATCACCCACAGCAGAGCTGCTATATAGCTCCTCCCCTAACTGCCATATCCAGTCATTCTCTTGCAACTCTCAACAAGCATGGAGGTAGTAAGAGGAAAGTGGTGAAATGTAGCTGTTATCTTGCTTCAATCAAAAGTTTGTTATTTTTAAATGGAACCGGAGTTGTACTATTTGTCCCAGGCAGAAAAATAGAAGAATCTGCCTGTGATTTCTATGATCTTAGCAGGTTGTAACTAAGATCCATTGCTGTTCTCACACATGACTGAAGAGAGAGGTAACTTCAGCGGGGGAATGGCGTGCAGGTTTTCCTGCTATGAGGTATGTGCAGTTAAGATTTTTTCTAGAAGATGTGAATACTAGAAAATGCTGCTGATACCAAATTTATGTAAGGTAAGCCTGAATACAGTGATTTAATAGCGACTGGTATCATGCTTACTTTCTGAGGTAATACTCTTTTATATTTACAATATAAAATGTTTGCTGGCATGTTTAAACGTTTTTATATATACTTTGGTGATAAAACTTTATTGGGGCCTAGTTTTTTCCACATGGCTGGCTTAAATTTGCTTAGAAACAGTTTCCTGAGGCTTTCCACTGTGTTACTATGAGTGGGAGGGGCCTAATTTAGCGCTTTTTTGCGCAGTAACTTTTACAGACTGAGACATCCAGCTTCCTCCAGGAGTCCCCTGAATGCTATAGGACATCTCTAAAGGGCTCTTAGGCTTTCTAAAATCGTTTGTTGGGGAAGGTAGGCCCACAGCAAGGCTGTGGCAGTTTGGTGTGACTGTTAAAAAACGTCTATATCGTTTTTTTTAATCCGTTTTTTTAACTAAGGGGTTAATCATCCATTTGCAAGTGGGTGCAATGCTCTCTTAGCTTATTATACACACTGTAAAAATTTCGTTTGATTTACTGCCTTTTTTCACTGTTTTTCAAATTCTGACAAAATTTGTTTCTCTTAAAGGCACAGTACCGTTTATTATATTTGCTTGTTAACTTTATTTAAAGTGTTTTCCTTCCAATAAATATTCTGGAACTGAGCGCAATATTCAATGCTCTTCAGGCTTGGCCTCAGCTAGCGACAATGAGGTTCATCAGATTTCAGTCGGACAACATCACGACTGTGGCTTACATCAACCATCAAGGGGGAACAAGGAGTTCCCTAGCGATGTTAGAAGTCTGGGCAGAGATTCACTCTTGCCACCTATCAGCTATCCATATCCCAGGTGTAGAGAACTGGGAGACGGATTTTCTAAGTCGACAGACCTTTCATCCGGGGGAGTGGGAGCTCCATCCGGAGGTGTTTGCACAATTGACTCATCGTTGGGGCAAACCAGAACTGGATCTCATGGCGTCTCACCAGAACGCCAAGCTTCCTTGTTATGGATCCAGGTCCAGGGACCCCAAGGCAACGCTGATAGATGCTCTAGCAGCGCCTTGGTCCTTCAACCTGCCTTATGTGTTTCCACCGTTTCCTCTGCTCCCTCGTCTGATTGCCAAAATCAAGCAGGAGAGAGCATCAGTGATCTTGATAGCGCCTGCGTGGCCACGCAGGACTTGGTATGCAGATCTGGTGGACATGTCATCCTTTCCACCATGGACTTTGCCGCTGAGACAGGACCTTCTACTTCAAGGTCCTTTCAACCATCCAAATCTAATTTCTCTGAGGCTGACTGCCTGGAGATTGAACGCTTGATTTTATCAAAGCGTGGTTTCTCCGAGTCAGTCATTGATACCTTAATTCAGGCACGAAAGCCTGTCACCAGGAAAATCTATCATAAGATATGGCGTAAATATCTTTATTGGTGTGAATCCAAGGGCTACTCATGGAGTAAGGTCAGGATTCCCAGGATATTATCTTTTCTCCAAGAAGGATTGGAGAAAGGATTGTCAGCTAGTTCCTTAAAGGGACAGATTTCTGCGAAGTCTATTCTTTTGCACAAGCGTCTGGCGGATGTTCCAGACGTTCAGGCATTTTGTCAGGCTTTAGTTAGAATCAAGCCTGTGTTTAAACCTGTTGCTCCACCTTGGAGCTTAAATTTGATTCTTAAAGTTATTCAGGGGGTTCCGTTTGAACCTCTTCATTCCATAGATATCAGACTTTTTTCTTGGAAAGTTCTTTTTTTTGGTAGCTATTTCCTCGGCTCGTAGAGTTTCCGAGTTATCTGCCTTACAATGTGATTCTCCTTATCTGATCTTCCATGCAGATAAGGTAGTTCTGCGTACCAAACCTGGGTTTTTACCTAAGGTGGTATCTAATAAGAATATCAATCAAGAGATTGTTGTTCCGTCTTTGGCCTCGCTTCCATTGAGTCGTTAAAAATGGAGCCGTAAGCTACCGAAGCGGACGACAGCTAAAAGTAATTTACGGCTCCATTTTAGTACCAGGTTTCCATTGAAAAGATTAGCGTGTTGCGCGCAGTCGCTCTTTTCGGCCGTACGTAAGTTTGCGTTGCCAACCAATGTCGGATTTGTCGAAAAGCGCGCCATAACAAGTGCATTGCCATGGTAACCCGACCTCTGTCTATAAGAATAACGGTTTGCGCCTGCGCTCTTTACCTGTGATCGCCTCTAGAGAGAAAGACACGGGAGCTAGTTGCGTTGGTAGGAGTTTTGGGTTTTTTAGAGTTGTTTGAGAGTTAGTGGAGAGTTTGATATTTGATTTTCATATATTCTTATTGTAGGCCTCATATAATATTAGGAACACACACACACATCCATACATTAGTTAATTAACACACATTAGTTTATACACACAAATACACACACACACACATACACACTTTTATTTGATACAAACACATTCACATTTTTTTTTCTTTTCATTAACCCCCATCTTCCTTTATTACTCCTTTCATTAATCCCCTTATTCCACTTCCCATCCCCCCTTTGACTACCCTTCCCTTCCTCACTATATAACTTGTTTTTTTATATATACATTTTTCCCATCCTATTTTTTTTTTTTTAGATCCCATATTTTTTGGTTCATTTGACTATATAGCTCACCCCTTTCTTCATTTGCATCCCTTATTATTTTTCTATAATTTTGTTCTAATCCTCCTTAGTTTTTCCTTTTTCATTTACATCCCTTTGTTTATTTTCACCCCCACAATTTTTTTTTTTTTGAGGGATATAGAATAGAGATAGTTAGGGTCTAGATAGGTTAGGTAGTTAGTTTTGGGGCTATTTAATTTAGGGTTTAGTTAGGTGAATTAGTGTAGTTAGGTAAGCTAGGGACTTTAGTGTTAGGTTAGAGTTAGGGAGGAAGGAGAAAGGGATGGATAGGCCTAGTGGAGTTGGGAAGGGGGTGGCTAGGGGGAGGGCAGTGGAGAGGGTGGATAGAGGGAGGGGGAGGGGGGAAGTAGGGAGTAGTATGGGCAGGAATAGGGGCCGAGGTTTGGGTGGAGGATTTGTCCTTCCTCAAACCCTGGCAGAGGAGGGAAGGAGAGAGGGTGGAAGAGGAATGGAGGTGGGAGGAGTGAGGAGGAGTCAGCCTCAGCTAGGCACAAAAGAAAAGGGAAAGTGGGGCAGACTGTGGCAAGTGGGGGTGGGGCTGGTGGTAGCCTGTCACAGCCTGCAGGGACAGAGGAGGTAGAGAGGGCTGGTCCCCAGTCACAGGAGGGAGAGTCTGTGTCTGCTGGCCCTTCAGGTGTGAAGGGCAGGCTTAGAGAGGAGAGGTACTCTGAGGAGGAGAAGGAGGCTCTTGTTGAGGCCTACTTGGAGAGGGCAGCTCAGCTGGAGAACCCTAACCTGAGGCCGGCTGTCCGGAATAAGCTGTGGGAGGAGATTCGAGTGGCAGTCAGCTGCTTAGGACGTAATCGTTCTACTGCCAGCATTAAACACCGCTATCATGACTGCAGGAGGGAAACCAAAGCTAAGCTGGCACAGCAGGCCAAATATGCACGTGGGACAGGTGGTGGTCCTAGCAAGAGAATACACCTAAGGTCATGGGAGGAGATGATGGCCAATGTCATCTCAGATGAATCTGTTTACGGATGTAAGGGGACAATGGACACATCAGTGCCAGCTGAAGAGGTCCATGAAGGTGAATATTAAATATCATATGTAATAAATGTTTTATTTCTAACAAATATATGTTAACATCAGAAATATATATCGGCTTTGTTTTTTAAAATATAAATGTAATCATACACATGTGTAATACAGAATATAGAATGTTCATATATTATATATGTTTAGTAATCAATTGTGTTCAAGCATCAGTGGAAAACATACCTAGGTAGGATTAGTACAAGTAATGTTTTACATGGTTCAAAGTCTAATTTGCACAGTAACTTAAAGTGATAGTAAACCCAATTTTTTTATTTCATGATTCAGATAGAGCAGCAATTTTAAGCAACTCTCTAATGTACTACTATTATAAATATTTCTTTGTTCTCTTGGTATCTTTATTTGAAAAAGTAGGAATGTAAGCTATGTAGACTTTGCATTTTTGGTTCAGAACCCTGGCTAGCGCTCGTGATTGGTGGCTACATTTAGCCACCCAATAAGCAACAGCAACCCAGGTTCTGTAACAAAAATTGTCTGGCTCTTAAGCTTTACATTCTTGCTTCTCAAATAAAGATACCAAGAGAAGGAAGAAAATATGATAATAGGAGTAAAATATAAAATGTTGACTAAATTTGCATGCTCTGTCTGAATCATGAAAGTTTAATTTGTACTTCATTGCCCCTTTAATGGCATCTTAACATAGTTGTAGTGGATATATTCATCCTGATTTCTGGAGTGGCTATCTGCTCAAACAAGCAAGGGTATAGATTTAAATTCTTTCTATCTATATCATATATATGGACTATGTGTAATACAAAGAGTCGCTTAGAGGCACAATCTTTAAATATACACCTCTGGTTAAATATGTTTAAGTTCATACAGAAATAATATATATATATAAATATATATATATATATATATATATATATATATATATATATATATATATAAAACTATATCTATATCTATAAAATTGATTTTCAAATGTTAGATGTTTCATCAGATTAATTTATAATTACAATTTATTTTTCAGAATTGTAACATGAGTATGAGTCCTCAACAAGACCGGAGGCCAGTGATGTTCCGGAATTCAGTGAGGAGGAGGAGGGGGATGTTATTGAAGCTGGATACTCCTACCTCAGCATACTTGAAGGAGATGAGCAACAGCCACTGGCCTATGAGGTTGAAAATGTTCCTGGCCCATCCCCATATTCATCTGGGAGGACATATCATCAGATGCAGCCTCCACCACCACAGCATTATCAGATGCATCCTCCACCACAGCATTATCAGATGCATCCTCCACCACAGCATTATCAGATGCATCCTCCACCACAGCATTATCAGATGCATCCTCCACCACCACAGCATCGGCAGATGCCTCCTTCATCACCACAGCATCAGCAGATGCATCCTTCATCACCACAGCATCAGCAGATGCATCCTCCACCGCAGCATATGTACTATATGCCACCTCAACAACACATTCAGCACCCTCCCATGGCACAACAAATGCCGCCACCACTACCACCACAACAACAATCACCCCCCCCCCCACCAATGTCTGTCCTCAATTGGATATTGAGCCACCCACACAGTCCCCAAGACTGAGTGACGACAACCTCACACAGAGCCAGGAATATGTGCCGGAGACACCTATACAGCCACAAGTGCCCCCCATGGAATCCAATATCCCCGCACAGTCCCAGCAGGATGCTCTACTGAGGCTCATTCACAGGGAGCTTAGACTTACTAGGCTCCAGCAGCAGCAGGATTTCAGGAGGCTACAGAGCCAGATGGACATACATAATGCCGCACTCATCCGCCTGGCAGAGGCAGTGGAGAGGGTTGCAGATAGGCCGCAAACTCCCTCCTCACTCGCATCCTCCGTTATCTCCCTGCAGGACCCTGAATCGCATGTTTTAGCCTCCCAGTCAGCTGGTGTGCGTCGCCCAAGACGCCACACTTCCATCCCAAGTACCTCTCCTCCAAAGGCCAAATCCCGCCGCAAGCATTAATAAGTATTTTTCTTTTTAAATTATTTCCAGATATATAATATCTAATTTTTTTTTATGAAGCACTTTCTTAAGTGTGATTTCCATCTCATAAATATGCATATATTTTTCTAATCAAAATTAGAAAATATATTTCAAAATTGTTTTAATAGCTGTTTATTTTCAAAACATTAACAGCTTTATTCATTTTTATTTCACATGATGTCAATTAATATGCAGGTGTACATTGTTGATAAATGTATGTGTCCTTTTATTGAGGATATTATGCTGTTTAAGAATACTTGGGGATACGTGTCTGAAATTTATACAGTATATGCTATCTAACATTGGTCAACGTGACATGTGTAAATGTTATGATTTATATTCCACAAGCAAATGTTGTTTGCTCCTTCAGATGAAGCTAATAAGGGTTATACAGTTATAGAAGAGTTGAAAAGTAAATATTCCTTCCTGTTGATATGGCCAAACACCTTGCATTCATTATAGTCCTATGTGGAATGTAATATCTGAAATATATACCTATCATGACTAATACCTATCATGACTAATGCACTCCTTTTTGTCAAGATTATTATTCAATATTTAGAATAATTAGATAAATGTATCTTTATGATATTTAAGCAATGATGTATACACAACATATATGTGATTGCCATGATATAGAGGTGATTAATACATTTTAATTGACATCATATGAACAGACACAGACTCTCCCTGGGACCAATGCACAATGCACTTTTAAATTGTTTCAATAACTCCATGTTAAAGACAATACTTCATATCTCTTGAAGTATGGAATATTAAGCACTTATGTATTTTGGTTAATAGTCTAAATATTGCAAATGTATTATCTGCTTTAGCAGACATGACATTACATATATTTTATAAATATTAGTACTATGACACATAACTTTAATGTGTCATCGTTTTGTATTGAATAAATATGATTTTCACATTGAAAATTACATTTGAATGAGGGTAAATCTGTAATAATAAAACTCATCTTCATTATAAACAACTTATTTCCTTTGAATTATTTTTCTATATGTATTGAGATTATATATAGCATCCCTGGGCAAAGGTTTCATTTTGAATAGGTAGATATTTTATTTATATTTATAATATTTTACCAGGAAAGATACATTGAGATTTCTATAGTTTTCAAGTATGTCCTGGGTACACAAAACATTGCATTGATACAATGGGTACAATAATAAAAAAAAAAATAATAATACATATGCCCAAAAATTTAACATAGAACAGGTAGGAAATATATAATCAACAATGACAGGTGCATTCTGTTTTGAGATATGTAGAGAGGGATCTCTTAAAGGATATTAGGCATGGGGAAGGTTTAAAAGTGTGCGGGAGGTCGTTCCATAATTGTGGTGCTTGCATATATTTTTATATGCACATACATATTGAAATTTCTATGACAACATGGGTGCAAATATTCCTATACATAGGACCAATAAATGTAGCATATATAATGTTATTTGTACATTGAAACACTCATAATTTCTTTTGGATTTGCAATTTCAATGAGAAACAGGCCTCAAAAAGCTATTTTTTCCTCCTTTACACCTAGTTGAGCTGGGGGTAATATGTCTCAATGTATCGACAGCCTCCGACAGTGTATTAACGGTTAGCGCTTTCAATGGAAACCTGGTATAATTTATCGATTAACGGCTTCTATTACTTTCTATGGGACGCGAAAATCTTTTCGGCAGCCGAAGTCCGGAAGCCGATATAGAGGTATAACGCGCCATTGGAAACAGTCGTTAAACGCTATTGCTTTCGACAGCATATTTAACGGTTTGCGAGTGCACGCAAACTGAATTACGACTCAATGGAAGCGAGGCCTTTGTGTCCTAATCCTTCTTCAAAGAAGGAACGTCTATTACACAATCTGGACGTGGTTTGTGCTTTAAAGTTTTACTTACAAGCTACTAAAGATTTTCGTCAAACATCTGCTTTGTTTGTTGTCTACTCTGGACATAGGAGAGGTCAAAAGGCTTCGGCAACCTCTCTTTCTTTTTGGCTAAGAAGCATAATCCGCTTAGCCTATGAGACTGCTGGCCAGCAGCCTCCAGAAAGGATTACAGCTCATTCTACTAGAGCTGTGGCTTCCACATGGGCCTTTAAAAATTAGGCTTCTGTTGAACAGATTTGCAAGGCGGCGACTTGGTCTTCGCTTCATACTTTTTCAAAATTCTACAAATTTGATACTTTTGCTTCTTCAGAGGCTATTTTTGGGAGAAAGGTTTTACAGGCAGTGGTACCTTCCGTTTAAGTACCTGCCTTGTCCCTCCCTTCATCCGTGTACTTTAGCTTTGGTATTGGTATCCCACAAGTAATGGATGATCCGTGGACTAGACACACCTTACAAGAGAAAACATAATTTATGCTTACCTGATAAATTTATTTCTCTTGTGGTGTATCCAGTCCACGGCCCGCCCTGTCATTTTAAGGCAGGTATTTTTTAATTTTAAACTACAGTCACCACTGCACCGTATGGTTTCTCCTTTCTCTGCTTGTTTTCGGTCGAATGACTGGATATGGCAGTTAGGGGAGGAGCTATATAGAAGCTCTGCAGTGGGTGATCCTCTTGCAACTTCCTGTTGGGAAGGAGAATATCCCACAAGTAATGGATGATCCGTGGACTGGATACACCACAAGAGAAATAAATTTATCAGGTAAGCATAAATTATGTTTTCCACTCCCCTTGTACCATGTGATAGCAATCAGCCAATCACAAATGCATATACGTATAGTCTGTGAATTCTTGCACATGCTCAGTAGGATCTGGTGACTCCAAAATTGTAAATATAAAAGACACTACACATTTTTTTAATGGAAGTAAATTGGAAAGTTGTTTAAAATTACATGCTGTATCTGAATCATGAAAATTTAATTTAACCTGAGTGTCCCTTTAAGTTTAGGTTGGTGTATAACTGATAACATTATGTTTAAATGAATACATAACTGGTCAAATATGTAGTTACATATCATTCACTTTATTTAAAAGTGCACCATAAGGCTTAGGATGTATGTATATATACATACAGGTAGCCCTCAGTTTACGCCGGGGTTAGGTTCCAGAAGGAATGGTTGTGAATCGAAACCGTTGTAAATTGAAACCCAGTTTATAATGTAAGTCAATGGGAAGTGAGGGAGATAGGTTCCAGGCCCCTCTCAAAATTGTCATAAGTAACACCTAATACATTATTTTTAAAGCTTTGAAATGAAGACTTTAAATGCTAAACAGTATTATAAACCTAATAAAATAATCACACAACACAGAATATATAATTAAACTAATTTAAATGAACAAAAACATTTGCTAAACAGCATTATAAACCTAATAAAATAATAACACAACACAGAATATATAATTAAACTAATTTAAATGAACAAAAACATTTGCTAAACAGCATTATAAACCTAATAAAATAATCACACAACACAGAATATATAATTAAACTAAGTTAAATTAACAAAAACATTTGCTAAACAGCATTATAAACCTAATAAAATAATCACACAACACAGATTTTACTTGCATTTTTCTGCAAACATTTCTTTCTATGCATTCCAATCTGGACTGATTTATAAACAGGAAGATCTTGTTCCTTTAAAATCTTCTCGATAGCTCAGGTCTGGTTAAACTGATTAATTTCAGCTTGCTTGGCTTTGCTGCAACTCAAGGGGACAGCTCCACCTACTGGCTATTTTAATACATGCACTGCTTCTCAATGCTTTTCAATAGCAGTCACATGACTGGAAAAAAAAGTTGTTATTCTGAAACTGTGTAAATTGAACCGTTGTAAAACGAGGGCCACCTGGTATATATATATATATATATATAACTTCTAAGTGTAACCCTTCCCAGATTGATGGGCAGCAACAATTGCTTCTCTAAGATCATTGCTGATGTCTTTCCTCATTTGCATTGTGTAAACACACACCTGAATGCCCCAGACCTGCAAGCACCTGCTTCTACTTAGCCTCTAAAATTCTATGGAAGCTGTTAGGGTGTACTTAGTTTTTCACACACGGCTTCTCCTTTTTGGCTTTATTTTTGTTAAATAAATCACGACACAGTGTAATATGTAATGTGTTGTTGTTCATCTGAGGTTGTATTTACCTAATGTTAAGACCTGCTAAGGACCAGATGATTTTTATATAATGTCCTGATATGTAAATTCATAGAATTCAAAGAGGGTGTACTTTCTTTTTCACATGACTATAATATATATATATATATATATATATATATATATATATATATATACACACACACACTCACATATATACATATGTATATATACAGTATGTATATATTTATATCATGTATAATATATTTTATTGAGCTACCTTATTATTGTATACAAAATACAACAGGACAAGCATATGTTCTTATTGTACAATATTATGTGTGGATTGTATGATGGGAATTTTGTATTATAATTATTAAACGTTTTCCTTTACAATTGATTGATTTTTGTTTTGTTTTGGTTCTTGCCCTGTATGCTGAGATGAATAATATAAATTGTATGTCCTTACTGTTGGTTATAAACTAAAAAAAAAATGAAAAAAGAAAAGATTTCCAGTTAAAGTGGTTTTCATGATATTGAAAATGCAACACATTGTTTTATAGAGGTTCAAGTTGCCAAAAATGAAAGAAAACAAATATCAATAACTGAAATATTCGAAAACAAATTTACTGGCTGGGTGGGAATGCTTTGTCACATGCAAGGAACAGGTACAGGGGGTGTATTTGTGACCTAAATGTGTTTAACAACCATTAGAAGGGTTTATTGCAATAGGTCTGATATTGAAACCCTTGCTATAACAAGCTGATAAGCGCTGACTAGACATGCAGTCAGATTGGAATTCAGGCAATTGGAACTAAATAAAAGATTATAATTATTGGATTAAAAAAAAATACAGCACATCATTCATAGACAATTTTTATTTAATGCAGAAATACAACTAAAAAAAAATACATTAACACAACTACTTTTCAATTGTTCACTTTATTGTTTCAGCCCTAAATCATTTCATGTTCCTCTGTGTATTACAGTATACAGAACACCCTAAATCAGTAAAATATCAAAGTGCAAGTGTTGTTTTATTTTAAATGTAGCGAACATCCCTCAGCAAAATATACAATAAATAATTGAAAATAAATCAACATACAGTACGCATCTACTTCTAACAGGTATTAATGTAAATCCAGAAACGCAAATCATCCACAGACATATTCATTTCATTATATACTTTTTCTGTTCTCATAGTTATTATTTTAATATAGCCAAGGCATGAATTAAACTTCATATTTTTTTTGCTATATATAAAAAAACAATAAAGTGCAATAGATTTTAAAAATGTCCTTTTTATTCTAGGGAGTAGAAATCAGTAATTATCTACCATGTGAATATTGTGATTGCCGGTCACTCTCCTAAGCCAAGTAGCATTATTACCCGCAGAAAGAACTCATTTTAGTTACGTTAAAGGTCATAAAGTTGGTGCATTAAAGGGACATGAAACCTAGTTTTGTTCTTTAGCTCACACATTGTAAAACAATTGTATGCTGTCGCTGAATTATGAAAGAAACAAATTGTGGTTTAATGGCACTTTAAATTCAATACATCACGTTCCCTCTACTAAGAAAAATGCAAAAAATTTTTTTTATTCATTTCTAAAGTCTCTGGCAACCCCGTTTATTTTATTATGAAGGCTGGGAATGGTGCAGTATAGTGAGAGGCTGTACTGCATTGGTCAACAGAATGAAAAGGAATAAATGTTAGCTAGAGGCTACACAAAAAGCTAAGGTTGTATTAGAAAAATAAAGAATGCAGCATGCACTTTTTTTAATAAAGCCAACTAAATAAAGCCAACTTAATAAAGCCAACTTTAATAAAGCCAACTTAATAAAGCCAACTTAATAAAGCCAACTTAATAAAGCCAACTTTGCATTATACTTTCAGAATTAAAGAGATGTATTCAACTTTTATGCATCATTTCCATGCCCTTTCAAGTAAAGAAAATGAATATATGATTAACCTATAACAATAACCGGGTGCATGTTTTTAAAAAAGTGTACACTGTGTCATCTTCAAAGGATATCATCCTCATTAGTTTTACTATCAGTGTATTTCTGGATAATATATTGAAATCCTTAGTTTAAGTGTCTTATTTAAATTAATGAATTATGGGGCTTCTAGCCTATATTAAATATAATAATATGAGATATATAAGGGTATCAGCAGATTAAAAAAAATATTGGTCTGGATACACAAACTACATGGGAGACCTCACAGTCTCAGTATAAGGCCCTCATATTATTGGAATTTATGAAATATTAGCAAGAACATCCAATGCTATTTAACTAAACTGTAGCATCATCATAAAGAATATATAAACTGCAAACGGCTAACACAGCTTTATTTTAATGATCTAATTAGTTTAGCCCAAACGCCTGTATCTTGTAATAATATTGTGATATTAACAAAAGCTTCTTATTGGAAGGTTAAAAAAATGGCAAATGAAACTATCAAATAAATAACACTTTTATTGATTCATTGATGTTTCTGTATATGCCCTAATGATGCAAAATACAACTACATTTTATAAATGGGTACTGAACACAGATTATTAAAGGGAAAGCATTCTAATCATTTTAATTGGTTTACCTCATAATATATAAAACTCAAAATATAATGACCATTTGTTTAAGTGGTGGGGCTATTTATGTACAAATAAAATACTGAATTGCTTGGTTCTCAGTCATCCCGTGCTGATTACACTGGTGCACATTAAAAGCTGGGATAATGGTGACTCTACTCTACAGCCCTTTATTGTCAGAGAGGAGCACAGTGGTTTGTTGCACAATATGAAGCAGCCCCCTCTGGCACAAAAAGGGTGAAATGAGCAGGGGTAAAAAACGGTTATTCAGTCATATCAAATGAATGTCAGCAGAGTGTGTTTTATATTTTAAACTGTTTAAAGAGTTGTAATAGTAAACTGCATATCTTTTTATGTTAGAAAATATGGCTACAGTTATTCTTCCTTTGAATGACTCATAACTGTTGCAAATGACTGCCACCAAATGTACCCAAAACCTAAAGCCTGTCTGTACAAAATAAAGCTATGTATTCAGGTGACAGATTCCCCTCCAGTGATGAGATGTCCATTTGTGCTGTAATTTAATGGGGCACTAAGGTTTATCTAAAACTAAGAGGGCCTACAAAATGAACTGTGGATTTAGACAAATGCACTAATTTGATATGTATTCCTCTCCTGCATGTATACAGTAACACACCTTTACAGATTTTTACAGCAAATGTTTCGACTTATTAACCAACTCTTATCAATGCCCGATCCATTTGTGTTGTGCTCTATTTGACCAAATCTTAAGCTTCTGGACAAATCTGTGCTAAGTGCATCCAACTGAGTTTCAATATGTCTTGCTTTGAACTTCGTGTATAGTTGTAGGTTCTGAAAACTTGTAGTGATTCTATATTATTCTGAATACTATTACATAAACCCCAATCATTATAAAAGCTTCCCAAACCTAAAATGTTGAAAATGCCCTACATTTGACAGACCCTAACTTACTTGTTTAGTTGCCTACTAAGCTTATTTCTGCACCTCAGCCCATGGGGCCTGGAACATCCACTACCTAGAGCCTCAGAACAGCTAAGGGACTTTAAATCAGGTGCTGCTTCGAGAAAAAAAATGTAGGTGACTGTAACTAATAAAGTCACACAAACTTGAAGGCAAAAAAGAAATTTAAAAAAGAAAGATGGCACTTAACTATAAATATTTAGCTTTTTCAAACCCAAATTGTAAAGTGTTGCATTAACACTGGTCAATGTCACATCAAGCTTTCATGGAATGAGAAAAAAACTGGATATGTAGATTGAAAAAAACAGAATTTATGTTTACCTGATAAATTACTTTCTCCAACGGTGTGTCCGGTCCACGGCGTCATCCTTACTTGTGGGATATTCTCTTCCCCAACAGGAAATGGCAAAGAGCCCAGCAAAGCTGGTCACATGATCCCTCCTAGGCTCCGCCTACCCCAGTCATTCGACCGACGTAAAGGAGGAATATTTGCATAGGAGAAACCATATGATACCGTGGTGACTGTAGTTAAAGAAAATAAATTATCAGACCTGATTAAAAAACCAGGGCGGGCCGTGGACCGGACACACCGTTGGAGAAAGTAATTTATCAGGTAAACATAAATTCTGTTTTCTCCAACATAGGTGTGTCCGGTCCACGGCGTCATCCTTACTTGTGGGAACCAATACCAAAGCTTTAGGACACGGATGAAGGGAGGGAGCAAATCAGGTCACCTAAATGGAAGGCACCACGGCTTGCAAAACCTTTCTCCCAAAAATAGCCTCAGAAGAAGCAAAAATATCAAACTTGTAAAATTTGGTAAAAGTGTGCAGTGAAGACCAAGTCGCTGCCCGACATATCTGATCAACAGAAGCCTCGTTCTTGAAGGCCCATGTGGAAGCCACAGCCCTAGTGGAATGAGCTGTGATTCTTTCAGGAGGCTGCCGTCCGGCAGTCTCATAAGCCAATCTGATGATGCTTTTAATCCAAAAAGAGAGAGAGGTAGAAGTTGCTTTTTGACCTCTCCTTTTACCAGAGTAAACAACAAACAAGGAAGATGTTTGTCTAAAATCCTTTGTAGCATCTAAATAGAATTTTAGAGCGCGAACAACATCCAAATTGTGCAACAAACGTTCCTTCTTTGAAACTGGATTCGGACACAAAGAAGGCACGACTATCTCCTGGTTAATGTTTTTGTTAGAAACAACTTTCGGAAGAAAACCAGGTTTAGTACGTAAAACCACCTTATCTGCATGGAACACCAGATAAGGAGGAGAACACTGCAGAGCAGATAATTCTGAAACTCTTCTAGCAGAAGAAATTGCAACCAAAAACAAAACTTTCCAAGATAATAACTTAATATCAACGGAATGTAAGGGTTCAAACGGAACCCCCTGAAGAACTGAAAGAACTAAGTTGAGACTCCAAGGAGGAGTCAAAGGTTTGTAAACAGGATTGATTCTAACCAGAGCCTGAACAAAGGCTTGAACATCTGGCACAGCTGCCAACTTTTTTGTGAAGTAACACAGACAAGGCAGAAATCTGTCCCTTCAAGGAACTTGCAGATAATCCTTTCTCCAATCCTTCTTGAAGAAAGGATAGAATCTTAGGAATTTTTACCTTGTCCCAAGGGAATCCTTTAGATTCACACCAACAGATATATTTTTTCCATATTTTGTGGTAAATTTTTCTGGTTACAGGCTTTCTGGCCTGAACAAGAGTATCAATAACAGAATCTGAGAACCCTCGCTTCGATAAGATCAAGCGTTCAATCTCCAAGCAGTCAGTTGGAGTGAGACCAGATTCGGATGTTCGAACGGACCTTGAACAAGAAGGTCTCGTCTCAAAGGTAGCTTCCATGGTGGAGCCGATGACATATTCACCAGATCTGCATACCAAGTCCTGCGTGGCCACGCAGGAGCTATCAAGATCACCGATGCCCTCTCCTGATTGATCCTGGCTACCAGCCTGGGGATGAGAGGAAACGGCGGGAATACATAAGCTAGTTTGAAGGTCCAAGGTGCTACTAGTGCATCTACTAGAGTCGCCTTGGGATCCCTGGATCTGGACCCGTAGCAAGGAACCTTGAAGTTCTGACGAGAGGCCATCAGATCCATGTCTGGAATGCCCCACAGTTGAGTAATTTGGGCAAAGATTTCCGGATGGAGTTCCCACTCCCCCGGATGTAATGTCTGACGACTCAGAAAATCCGCTTCCCAATTTTCCACTCCTGGGATGTGGATTGCAGACAGGTGGCAGGAGTGAGTCTCCGCCCATTGAATGATTTTGGTCACTTCTTCCATCGCCAGGGAACTCCTTGTTCCCCCCTGATGGTTGATGTACGCAACAGTCGTCATGTTGTCTGATTGAAACCGTATGAACTTGGCCTTTGCAAGCTGAGGCCAAGCCTTGAGAGCATTGAGTATCGCTCTCAGTTCCAGAATATTTATCGGTAGAAGAGATTCTTCCCGAGACCAAAGACCCTGAGCTTTCAGGGGTCCCCAGACCGCGCCCCAGCCCATCAGACTGGCGTCGGTCGTGACAATGACCCACTCTGGCCTGCGGAAGTTCATCCCTTGTGACAGGTTGTCCAGGGACAGCCACCAACGGAGTGAATCTCTGGTCCTCTGATTTACTTGTATCGTCGGAGACAAGTCTGTATAGTCCCCATTCCACTGACTGAGCATGCACAGTTGTAATGGTCTTAGATGAATGCGCGCAAAAGGAACTATGTCCATTGCCGCTACCATCAAACCTATTACTTCCATGCACTGCGCTATGGAAGGAAGAGGAACGGAATGAAGTATTTGACAAGAGTTTAGAAGTTTTGTTTTTCTGGCCTCTGTCAGAAAAATCCTCATTTCTAAGGAGTCTATTATTGTTCCCAAGAAGGGAACCCTTGTTGACGGAGATAGAGAACTCTTTTCTACGTTCACTTTCCATCCGTGAGATCTGAGAAAGGCCAGGACTATGTCCGTGTGAGCCTTTGCTTGAGGAAGGGACGACGCTTGAATCAGAATGTCGTCCAAGTAAGGTACTACTGCAATGCCCCTTGGTCTTAGCACCGCTAGAAGGGACCCTAGTACCTTTGTGAAAATCCTTGGAGCAGTGGCTAATCCGAAAGGAAGTGCCACGAACTGGTAATGCTTGTCCAGGAATGCGAACCTTAGGAACCGATGATGTTCCTTGTGGATAGGAATATGTAGATACGCATCCTTGAAATCCACCGTGGTCATGAATTGACCTTCCTGGATGGAAGGAAGAATTGTTCGAATGGTTTCCATTTTGAACGATGGAACCTTGAGAAACTTGTTTAGGATCTTGAGATCTAAGATTGGTCTGAACGTTCCCTCTTTTTTGGGAACTACGAACAGATTGGAGTAGAACCCCATCCCTTGTTCCCCTAATGGAACAGGATGAATCACTCCCATTTTTAACAGGTCTTCTACACAATGTAAGAATGCCTGTTTTTTTTTTGTGGTCTGAAGACAATTGAGACCTGTGGAACCTCCCCCTTGGGGGAAGCCCTTTGAATTCCAGAAGATAACCTTGGGAGACTATTTCTAGTGCCCAAGGATCCAGAACATCTCTTGCCCAAGCCTGAGCGAAGAGAGAGAGTCTGCCCCCCACCAGATCCGGTCCCGGATCGGGGGCCAACAGTTCATGCTGTCTTGGTAGCAGTGGCAGGTTTCTTGGCCTGCTTTCCCTTGTTCCAGCCTTGCATTGGTCTCCAGGCTGGCTTGGCTTGAGAAGTATTACCCTCTTGCTTAGAGGACGTAGCACTTGGGGCTGGTCCGTTTCTACGAAAGGGACGAAAATTAGGTTTATTTTTGGCCTTGAAAGACCTATCCTGAGGAAGGGCGTGGCCCTTGCCCCCAGTGATATCAGAGATAATCTCTTTCAAGTCAGGGCCAAACAGCGTTTTCCCCTTGAAAGGAATGTTAAGCAATTTGTTCTTGGAAGACGCATCCGCTGACCAAGATTTCAACCAAAGCGCTCTGCGCGCCACAATAGCAAACCCAGAATTTTTCGCCGCTAACCTAGCCAATTGCAAAGTGGCGTCTAGGGTGAAAGAATTAGCCAATTTGAGAGCACGGATTCTGTCCATAATCTCCTCATAAGGAGGAGAATCACTAGTGATCGCCTTTTCTAGCTCATCGAACCAGAAACACGCGGCTGTAGTGACAGGGACAATGCATGAAATTGGTTGTAGAAGGTAACCTTGCTGAACAAACATCTTTTTAAGCAAACCTTCTAATTTTTTATCCATAGGATCTTTGAAAGCACAACTATCTTCTATGGGTATAGTGGTGCGTTTGTTTAAAGTAGAAACCGCCCCCTCGACCTTGGGGACTGTCTGCCATAAGTCCTTTCTGGGGTCGACCATAGGAAACAATTTTTTAAATATGGGGGGAGGGACGAAAGGTATACCGGGCCTTTCCCATTCTTTATTTACAATGTCCGCCACCCGCTTGGGTATAGGAAAAGCTTCCGGGGGCCCCGGGACCTCTAGGAACTTGTCCATTTTACATAGTTTCTCTGGGATGATCAAATTCTCACAATCATCCAGAGTGGATAACACCTCCTTAAGCAGAGCGCGGAGATGTTCCAACTTAAATTTAAATGTAATCACATCAGGTTCAGCTTGTTGAGAAATTTTCCCTGAATCTGAAATTTCTCCCTCAGACAAAACCTCCCTGGCCCCCTCAGACTGGCGTAGGGGCCCTTCAGAAACAATATCATCAGCGTCCTCATGCTCTTCAGTATTATCTAAAACAGAGCAGTCGCGCTTACGCTGATAAGTGGGCATTTTGGCTAAAATGTTTTTGATAGAATTATCCATTACAGCCGTTAATTGTTGCATAGTAAGGAGTATTGGCGCGCTAGATGTACTAGGGGCCTCCTGAGTGGGCAAGACTGGTGTAGACAAAGGAGGGGATGATGCAGTACCATGCTTACTCCCCTCACTTGAGGAATCATCTTGGGCATCATTTTCTCTAAATTTTGTGTCACATAAATCACATCTATTTAAATGAGAAGGAACCTTGGCTTCCCCACATTCAGAACACAGTCTATCTGGTAGTTCAGACATGTTAAACAGGCATAAACTTGAAAACAAAGTACAAAAAAACGTTTTAAAATAAAACCGTTACTGTCACTTTAAATTTTAAACTGAACACACTTTATTACTGCAATTGCGAAAAAGTATGAAGGAATTGTTCAAAATTCACCAAAATTTCACCACAGTGTCTTAAAGCCTTAAAAGTATTGCACACCAAATTTGGAAGCTTTAACCCTTAAAATAACGGAACCGGAGCCGTTTTTATCTTTAACCCCTTTACAGTCCCTGGTATCTGCTTTGCTGAGACCCAACCAAGCCCAAAGGGGAATACGATACCAAATGACGCCTTCAGAAAGTCTTTTCTATGTATCAGAGCTCCTCACACATGCGACTGCATGTCATGCTTCTCAAAAACAAGTGCGCAATACCGGCGCGAAAATGAGACTCTGCCTATGATAAGGGAAAGCCCCTAGAGAATAAGGTGTCCCAAACAGTGCCTGCCGATATTATTTTACAAAATACCCAGATTAAAATGATTCCTCAAGGCTAAATATGTTTATTATATGAATCGATTTAGCCCAGAAAATGTCTACAGTCTTAAAAAGCCCTTGTGAAGCCCTTATTTATTGTCTGTAATAAAAATGGCTTACCGGATCCCATAGGGAAAATGACAGCTTCCAGCATTACATCGTCTTGTTAGAATGTGTCATACCTCAAACAGTAAAATTCTGCTCACTGTTCCCTCAACTGAAGTTAATTCCTCTCAACAGTCCTGTGTGGAACAGCCATCGATTTTAGTAACGGTTGCTAAAATCATTTTCCTCTTACAAACAGAAATCTTCATCTCTTTTCTGTTTCAGAGTAAATAGTACATACCAGCACTATTTAAAATAACAAACTCTTGATTGAATAATAAAAACTACAGTTAAACACTAAAAAACTCTAAGCCATCTCCGTGGAGATGTTGCCTGTACAACGGCAAAGAGAATGACTGGGGTAGGCGGAGCCTAGGAGGGATCATGTGACCAGCTTTGCTGGGCTCTTTGCCATTTCCTGTTGGGGAAGAGAATATCCCACAAGTAAGGATGACGCCGTGGACCGGACACACCTATGTTGGAGAAATTGTTTGTTTTCAGTGAACTCTAATATTATGTCAGCAATGCTGAATTTAGTTACAATTTGAATCTGAAAGTGCTATTGTGTACGTGCTTTCATTATTTTGTTTTCTTTATATGGCATGATTACCACATTATTTTAAATGTGAATTGATTTAGTATTCGTTAGCGTAAAATGTCATACTGACTTAAGGTTTTGACAATTTAATGATTATTGAAATGATAAATTATTGTTTTTAAAAAATAAATCCATATGACCACTGGAATACATGTCCACAGATATTTACTGAAAGCTCATGTGATTACTCAGATCAGCCAATCAGAATACTGCTTTTCTTAATGCACACATCAAAGTTGGGTATTTGATCCACGTTCCAAAAACCTATGATAACTTTGAATTGCTTAAAACATGCTTTGATTTTTTTGGAGTCAATGTATTCTTATTTCACATCTACCGCCATACAAAAACATTCATGATACTCTTAATGTGATACACATGTTTAAATCATTTGCATATGGTGTGTTTCTTAGATCTGATTTCCTGGTTAGATTGTCTTTCATAAGCATATAAAATCAGCAGTTCATCCTAGGGACCAAATGTATCAGCATCTAGGGAAATTAACTGCTATCTCTATATATTTTCTGTGCCTTCATCAATAGCATAATAACAACCGATGAACTCAACAAGTTGTGAGTCGCAAGTATCAAGTAGAGATATAGGGGCCTATCTACGGCCCATGTTTCTTCAGACTCGCCAGAAACAGCAGTTATGAAGCAGCTGTCACAAAGACCGCCGCTCCATAACCCTGTCCGTCTGCTCTGAGCAGGCGGACAGGAATCACAACAATTCAACCCAATCGAGTATGATCGGGTTGATTGACAGCTCCCTGCTGGCGGCCCATTGGCCGCGAGTCTGCAGGGGGGCGGCGTTGCACCAGCAGCTCTTGTGAGGTCAGGTCCGCAAGACATTTGTTAAATATGCCTCATAGAGACATAGATCAACTATCCACTTGACAAGTTCATCTTCTAATTTAAAGATGGTTTATAGCTTATATTGACTCATGGGCAGGGTCCTCTACACTTTATGATTCATGTAAATCTATTCTGATTATTGTACTCCACAACTGCGTAATGTGTGTGTGTAACTTTCTGCTTAAAATGTGTGTGTGTGAGTGTGTATGTATGTATATATATATATATATATATATATATATATGTGTGTCAACCCTTTAAATAGAAAATTATCCAAGCAAGAAGCCAACATTTTACAGACTCCTATGATAACATCTGCAAATCTGATTTAAGGAGGAAAAACTGGGCATGAGATTTTATCACTTTGCCTTTTATGATTGGATAATGGAAAACAAAACTGTGATGGTTCTTCTTACTGGCTTCTGTTTTATTCTCTTCAGCCCTCCGCCTTCAACATTACTGCATAATATTTACTTTAACAGCAAGGTGAGTCAAGCTACTAAGACATAATACAAAGCTCACACTGGAAATTAACAAACCTCTATTCAATAACTGTTGGCAATTTGTATTAATGGTTATGCAATGCTTAGCTTGCGTCATCAATGACCTAAAAAAACATGCACCTGAACAATGCAACACACTGTACCTAAGTAATGTAAAAGCCAAATTAAACCTATGGTTTGGTGCATCAGATGTGGCTTAAAGGGACAGTAAAGTCAAAATGAAACATTCATGATATAGATACAGTATGCAATTTTAAACAACTTTCCAATTTACTTCTATTATCAAATTTGCGTTGTTCTCTTGGTATCTTTTATTGAAGAGTAAAACTAGGTAGGCTCATAAGAGCTCAAGAGTGTGCATGTGTCGTTAGTACTCTATGGCAGCATTGTTTTGCAACATTGTATAACAAAGCTACAAATAATGTTACAAAACACTGCTACCAAATACACGTGCACACTCCTGAGCTCTTACGAGCCTACCTAGTTTTACTCTTCAATAAAATATTCCAAGAGAACAAAGCACATTTGATAACAGAAGTAAATTGGAAAGTTGTTCAAAATTGCATGCTCTATCCGAATCATGAAAGTTTAATTTTTAAATAAATAAGAAGTAAAAAAAAATCCCAGGGATAACAGAGAAATTGCTAAAGTTTGTTCATTTATTTTTAAGCGTTTAAATATCTCATAAAAACACAACAGAAGGTAAATTGATGAAATCCCATGTTTTCTTAAAGGGATGTTACTACCAAATTTTACAGTAACGTGTACCTATAAGTATCTACTGCATAAAGATAACTTTGCCTGGCTCATTTTGCTGCGTGTCTTTGTTGAGGATATAATCTGTGACTTGTTTCATGTGTGAATTCATTGGCCAGAATGACGTCACATACTGCGAACAGATATTAAAGGGGTTGTTTAAATTCCCCAACCCTAGATATGACTTTTTAAAGGGATATGACTAAAAGTAATAAACCAACACTATATCCAGACATTAAAGGGACACTGTACCCAAATTTTTTATTTTGTAATTCAGAAAGAGCATGCAATTTTAAGCAACTTTCTAATTTACTCCTATTATCAATTTTTCTTCATTCTCTTGCTATCATTATTTGAAAAAGAAGGCATCTAAGCTTTTTTTTGGTTCCAGTACTCTGGACAGCACTTTTTTATTGGTGGATGAATTTATCCACCAATCAGCAAGGACAACCCAGGTTGTTCACCAAAAATGGGCCGGCATCTAAACTTACATTCTTGCATTTCAAATAAAGATAACAAGAGAATGAAGAAAATTTGATAATAGGAGTAAATTAGAAAGTTGCTTAAAATTTCATGCTCAATCTGAATCACGAAAGAATTTTTTTGGGTACAGTGTCCCTTTAATTTTCATCTACCACAAACATCACTAATGATTTTAGTAATTGTAACACTCTTTACTGTCTTTGAAGAACTTTACTTCTATTTTCTAATTTGTTTCATTCTCTTGGTATCATTTATTGAAGGAGCAGCAATGCACTAATGGTTTCTAATTGAACACATGGGTGAGCCAATCACAATCGATATATCTATGTAACCACCAATCAACAGCTAGAACCTAGGTTCTCTGCTGCTCCTGAGCTTGCCTAGATAAACCTTTCAGCAAAGGATAACAAGAGAAGGAAGCAAATTAAATAATATAAGTAAATTGGAAAGTTGTGTAAAATTGTATTCTCTATCTGAATCATGGAATAAAATGTATGGGTTTCATGTTCCTATAACTGAATGAATTTATGAATGGTTAAAAGGATAATTACAAGATATTTCTGTTGCTTTGATAAAATAACATATCAGTAAACAAGTTAAACTCTTATCTGCTGCAATTGTTTTTTAATTGCCAAACTTCACTCACCTCTGCTTTATACAGGGTTTTTCAAACTTGTCCTCAGGCCTCTCTAACTGGACAGATTTTCAGGATATTTGGACTGGAGAACAGGTGAAATAATCATCTGATTCGTAAAACATTGTTATAAACCTGCTTTCAACTAAGGTTATCCTGAAATCTGGCCTGTTAGGGAGGCATGAGGACAGACTTTAAAATCCCCTGCTTTATATGAAGGAGCCAATCTGGCTTGCACCTAAAATTAAAATCCCCTGCTTTATATGAAGGAGCCAATCTGGCTTGCACCTAAAGCCAATTAATTATATACATGTAGCAGGGTTAGCCTTGAGAAGGCTGTGCATTTCGTGCCCTGAGAATCACAAAATCCCCAATTTTCAGAGATAAACTACATGCAAAGGGTACAATTATTATTATTATGCAGCAATTGTAGCTTGTGCAAATATCCGGTATAACATTTGGACTGTACATAAAAACATCACAAGATATAGCCCTGCATTTCTGCCCTGCGCATAGCTCATTTTAACACAGTGAAATTTACTGGGAGCAAAGATAACTTTGGTTACAAACCATAAAACTAAACATCAAAATAAAAAATACCTTCCTCTTGTTATTGTTTAAACAATACAACCTTTGTGGTTCATACCTGTAATAATAGAGAACATACACTGAAATTCAACTCCATGCGACGTCAAGGTGCAATAGGGACACAATCAGTGACACAGCTGATAGGTGACCAAAACAGTTCACTTGGGCCTAAAGTGACAACAAATTCTAAAGGGAGCAATACTTGAAGCATAGAGCTTATACATTTCCCATAATTTATGTTGCTTTTGTTATTTATTATTTTCTGTCTTTCCTTGTTCCTTCCCTCACCAGGTAAACTAGGAGTGAAATCATTTCTTTGTGTTAATGGCCCCCGAGAAAACTGGAGAGAAATCCTGAGGGTGGCTTCTTGCCCTTTGGTTCTTGGTTTGATGCCTGTCCCAGTTCTTCCTCTATGTCCTCCAGCTCTGATTGATCCAGAAGTTCAAAGTCATCAGCTTCTTCAGTGTCTGTGTCTTCAGTGGAGATGGCAGCTGGAGGAGGTGGGGGAAGCAGGGCAGATTGTAACTGGTCTGTAATTGCAGCTGAGACAGCAGCTGTGATGGCTTCTCCTGCCATAGCACTGACTAAGTTAAATGGCTTATTGCCGTCAAGGAAAAGTGACAGTGCTGCTGCTGAATATTTATCAGCACTTGGTACATTTCTTTCTTTCTCCTTGCTTTTCCTTGTGGAAGGCAAACCTATGCTTGAGTCATCATCATTGGATCCTGATCCATTCTCTGGAGAGGGGAACTCTGCCAGGTCTCTGGTGAACGCCTCTTCCTGGTCACTCGGTCGGTCCAAATCTGATGAACAAAAAAGCAAGAGGATAAAATTATCTATCTAAACCAGAAGAGGACAAAAAGCGCAACCAAGATTCAAGTGTGTTTATTCACAGGTAGACAAAAAGCACACACACAATAATGCACTTACAAGGTATCAAAATAAAAACAGCAGCATATGGATAAACATGCAGGTATACAGGAACCAAGTTCATTCACCAGAAAATCACCACAGTCCCACAAGATGATGTCTGGACCCCAAATGATAATGGCCTGTAATGTCAGATAACTGGATATTACCAGATATACATAATAATCTCAACGCGTCTCCCCCGTTTTGCGAACTGGCTTTTTCAAGAGGACAAGTGTGGTGAACCTGTATAGGTGTTCCAGTTATAGGCCTTATATTTTCATACTGGCAGACTTTGTGCCAGTACTTAAGATGGGGGTAACAATTTGGGGGAGGGAAGAGAGCTGTTTGAGAGGGATCAGGGGTGGAAAGTATAAGGTGGGAGGGTAATCTCTACACTAAAGCTAAAATTAACCTTACAAACTACCTGCTTAACCCCTTCACTGTTGGGAATAATAAAAGTGTGGTGCGCAGCTGCAATTAGCGGCCTTCTATTTACCAAAAAGCAATGGGAAAGCCATATATGTCTGCTATTTCTGAACAAAGGGGATCCCAGAGAAGCTTTTACAACCATTTGTGCCATGATTGCACAAGCTGTTTGTAAATAATTTTAGCGAGAAACCTACAGTTTGTGAAAAAGTTAACGATTTTTTTATTTGATCACATTTGGCTGTGAAATGGTGGCATGGAATGGGCCTAGATCAATACTTTGGGTTGTCTACTAAAAAGAAAATATAGTTTTGATAGGTAAATATATAAAAAAGGCTCTATTTCTGTTTAAATGTAGTGAAATGTAGTGATGGTAAAAATGCTAAAAATGCTCTGGTCTTTTGGGGACGTTTTAGTCTGAAATGCCCGCTTTTTAAGGGGTTAATGATTCAGATAGAGCATGCTTACTCCTATTATCAGTTTTCTTTGTTCTCTTGTTATCTTTATTTAAAAAGCAGGAAAAAGCTTAGGAGCCGGCCCATTTTTGGCTCAGAACCTGGGTTACACTTGCTTATTGGTTGGCTGAATGTAGTCACCAATAAGTAAACGCTATCCAGGGTGCTGAAACTAAAATGGTCCAGGTACTAAGCTTTACATTCCTGCTTTATAAATAAAGATAGTAAGAGAACAAAGAAAACTGATAATAGGAGTAAATTAGAAAGTTACTTACATTTGCATCTAAATCATGAAAGACAAAATGTGGGTTTTGTATCCCTTTAAATTAATATTGAAATGGAATATAGTTTTAAATCTTGTAATTCCATAAAGTGATACAATGCATGAATGTATTTTTTTTTTTACTTGTAAGAATAATTACATAGATTTTACATGCAATTCCTAGTTATGCTTGAATATGTATCATGTTGCTTCTAATCTTAGCTCTGGATGCAGCCAAACAGCCCAGGGTTTTAAAATAACTTTATGAATACAAAATGACAGTATGTACTTAGTCTTGCTCAAGTGATCTTTTCCTGGCATATAAATGCACCCACAATCTATTTATACTATAATTGCCATATCTGTTTTAGCCACTAGTCGGCGCTGTTTTATTAAGTTTACATATTTTATGTAGAATGTGAAACTAGAACTGGCAAAAAGCAAGTTGATTAAAAGAACATAAAAGTGCAAAAAAAACTTCTCTTATCTGTTAGAGCATTTTATTTTACAGTATTGCATGTACATATCTATGTGTTTAACCACTATAAAAAAGAGCAGCAATGCACTAATGTGACCTAGTTGAACACATCTGATGAGCCAATGACTAGAGACATATATTTGTAGCCACCAATCACTAGTTGCGTGATGCTGCTTAAAAACATAATTTATGCTTACCTGATAAATTCCTTTCTTCTGTTGTGTGATCAGTCCACGGGTCATCATTACTTCTGGGATATAACTCCTCCCCAACAGGAAATGCAAGAGGATTCACCCAGCAGAGCTGCATATAGCTCCTCCCCTCTACGTCAGTCCCAGTCATTCGACCAAGAATCAACGAGAAAGGAGTAACCAAGGGTGAAGTGGTGACTGGAGTATAATTTAAAAGATATTTACCTGCCTTAAAAACAGGGCGGGCCGTGGACTGATCACACAACAGAAGAAAGGAATTTATCAGGTAAGCATAAATTATGTTTTCTTCTGTTATGTGTGATCAGTCCACGGGTCATCATTACTTCTGGGATACCAATACCAAAGCAAAAGTACACGGATGACGGGAGGGATAGGCAGGCTCATTATACAGAAGGAACCACTGCCTGAAGAACCTTTCTCCCAAAAATAGCCTCCGAAGAAGCAAAAGTGTCAAATTTGTAAAATTTGGAAAAAGTATGAAGCGAAGACCAAGTTGCAGCCTTGCAAATCTGTTCAACAGAGGCCTCATTCTTAAAGGCCCAAGTGGAAGCCACAGCTCTAGTGGAGTGAGCTGTAATTCTTTCAGGAGGCTGCTGTCCAGCAGTCTCATAGGCTAAACGTATTATGCTACGAAGCCAAAAAGAGAGAGAGGTAGCAGAAGCTTTTTGACCTCTCCTCTGTCCAGAATAAACGACAAACAGGGAAGAAGTTTGGCGAAAATCTTTAGTTGCCTGCAAGTAGAACTTGAGGGCACGAACTACATCCAGATTGTGTAGAAGACGTTCCTTCTTTGAAGAAGGATTTGGACACAAGGATGGAACAACAATCTCTTGATTGATATTCCTGTTAGTGACTACCTTAGGTAAGAACCCAGGTTTAGTACGCAGAACTACCTTGTCTGAGTGAAAAATCAGATAAGGAGAATCACAATGTAAGGCTGATAACTCAGAGACTCTTCGAGCCGAGGAAATAGCCATTAAAAACAGAACTTTCCAAGATAACAATTTTATATCAATGGAATGAAGGGGTTCAAACGGAACACCCTGTAAAACGTTAAGAACTAAGTTTAAACTCCATGGCGGAGCAACAGCTTTAAACACAGGCTTGATCCTAGCTAAAGCCTGACAAAAGGCCTGGACGTCTGGATTTTCTGACAGACGCCTGTGTAACAAGATGGACAGAGCTGAAATCTGTCCCTTTAATGAACTAGCTGATAAACCCTTTTCTAAACCTTCTTGTAGAAAGGACAATATCCTAGGGATCCTAACCTTACTCCAGGAGTAACGTTTGGATTCGCACCAGTATAGGTATTTACGCCATATTTTATGGTAAATCTTTCTGGTAACAGGCTTCCTAGCCTGTATCAGGGTATCAATAACCGACTCAGAAAAACCACGTTTTGATAAAATCAAGCGTTCAATTTCCAAGCAGTCAGCTTCAGAGAAGTTAGATTTTGATGTTTGAATGGACCCTGTATCAGAAGGTCCTGTCTTAGAGGTAGAGACCAAGGCGGACAGGATGACATGTCCACTAGATCTGCATACCAAGTCCTGCGTGGCCATGCAGGCGCTATTAGAATCACTGATGCTCTCTCCTGTTTGATTTTGGCAATCAATCGAGGAAGCAGCGGGAAGGGTGGAAACACATAAGCCATCCCGAAGTTCCAAGGTGCTGTCAAAGCATCTATCAGAACCGCTCCCGGATCCCTGGATCTGGACCCGTAGTGAGGAAGTTTGGCGTTCTGGCGAGACGCCATGAAATCTATCTCTGGTTTGCCCCAACGTCGAAGTATTTGGGCAAAGACCTCCGGATGAAGTTCCCACTCCCCCGGATGAAAAGTCTGGCGACTCAAGAAATCCGCCTCCCAGTTCTCCACTCCCGGGATGTGGATTGCTGACAGGTGGCAAGAGTGAGACTCTGCCCAGCGAATTATCTTTGATACTTCCATCATTGCTAGGGAGCTTCTTGTCCCTCCCTGATGGTTGATGTAAGCTACAGTCGTGATGTTGTCCGACTGAAACCTGATGAACCCCCGAGTTGTTAATTGGGGCCAAGCCAGAAGGGCATTGAGAACTGCTCTCAATTCCAGAATGTTTATTGGAAGGAGACTCTCCTCCTGATTCCATAATCCCTGAGCCTTCAGAGAATTCCAGACAGCGCCCCAACCTAGTAGGCTGGCGTCTGTTGTTACAATTGTCCAGTCTGGCCTGCTGAATGGCATCCCCCTGGACAGGTGTGGCCGATAAAGCCACCATAGAAGAGAATTTCTGGTCTCTTGATTCAGATTCAGAGTAGGGGACAAATCTGAGTAATCCCCATTCCACTGACTTAGCATGCACAATTGCAGCGGTCTGAGGTGTATGCGTGCAAAAGGTACTATGTCCATTGCCGCTACCATTAAGCCGATCACCTCCATGCATTGAGCTACTGACGGGTGTTGAATGGAATGAAGGACACGGCATGCATTTTGAAGCTTTGTTAACCTGTCTTCTGTCAGGTAAATCTTCATTTCTACAGAATCTATAAGAGTCCCCAAGAATGGAACTCTTGTGAGAGGAAAAAGAGAACTCTTCTTTTCGTTCACTTTCCATCCATGCGACCTTAGAAATGCCAGAACTAACTCTGTATGAGACTTGGCAGTTTGAAAGCTTGAAGCTTGTATTAGAATGTCGTCTAGGTACGGAGCTACCGAAATCCCTCGCGGTCTTAGTACCGCCAGAAGGGCACCCAGAACCTTTGTGAAGATTCTTGGAGCCGTAGCCAATCCGAATGGAAGAGCTACAAACTGGTAGTGCCTGTCTAGGAAGGCAAACCGTAGATACCGGTGATGATCTTTGTGAATCGGTATGTGAAGGTAAGCATCTTTTAAATCCACTGTGGTCATGTACTGACCCTTTTGGATCATGGGTAAGATTGTCCGAATAGTTTCCATTTTGAACGATGGAACTCTTAGGAACTTGTTTAGAATCTTTAAATCTAAGATTGGCCTGAAAGTTCCCTCTTTTTTGGGAACCACAAACAGGTTTGAGTAGAACCCTTGTCCTTGTTCCGACCGCGGAACCGGATGGATCACTCCCATTAATAACAGATCTTGTACACAGCGTAGAAACGCTTCTCTCTTTATCTGGTTTGTTGACAACCTTGACAGATGAAATCTCCCTCTTGGGGGAGATAATTTGAAGTCTAGAAGGTATCCCTGAGATATGATCTCTAGCGCCCAGGGATCCTGAACATCTCTTGCCCAGGCCTGGGCGAAGAGAGAAAGTCTGCCCCCCACTAGATCCGGTCCCGGATCGGGGGCTCTCGGTTCATGCTGACTTTGGGGCAGCAGCAGGTTTCCTGGCCTGTTTGCCCTTGTTCCAGGACTGGTTAGGCTTCCAGCCTTGCCTGTAACGAGCAACAGCTCCCTCCTGTTTTGGTGCAGTGGAGGTTGACGCTGCTCCTGTTTTGAAATTCCGAAAGGGACGAAAATTAGACTGTCTAGCCTTAGCTTTGGCTTTGTCTTGAGGTAGGGCGTGGCCCTTACCTCCTGTAATGTCAGCGATAATTTCTTTCAAACCGGGCCCAAATAAAGACTGCCCCTTGAAAGGTATATTAAGTAATTTGGACTTAGAAGTAACATCAGCTGACCAGGATTTTAGCCACAGCGCCCTACGTGCCTGGATGGCGAATCCTGAGTTCTTAGCCGTAAGTTTGGTTAAATGTACTACGGCCTCCGAAATGAATGAATTAGCTAGTTTAAGGACTCTAAGCCTGTCCGTAATGTCGTCTAGCGTAGATGAACTAAGGTTCTCTTCCAGAGAATCAATCCAAAATGCTGCCGCAGCCGTAATCGGCGCGATACATGCAAGGGGTTGCAATATAAAACCTTGTTGAACAAACATTTTCTTAAGGTAACCCTCTAATTTTTTATCCATTGGATCTGAAAAAGCACAGCTATCCTCCACCGGGATAGTGGTACGCTTAGCTAAAGTAGAAACTGCTCCCTCCACCTTAGGGACCGTTTGCCATAAGTCCCGAGTGGTGGCGTCTATTGGAAACATCTTTCTAAATATTGGAGGGGGTGAGAACGGCACACCGGGTCTATCCCACTCCTTAGTAACAATTTCAGTTAGTCTCTTAGGTATAGGAAAAACGTCAGTACTCGCCGGTACCGCAAAGTATTTATCCAACCTACACAATTTCTCTGGTATTGCAACGGTGTTACAATCATTGAGAGCTGCTAAAACCTCCCCTAGTAATACACGGAGGTTCTCCAATTTAAATTTAAAATTTGAAATATCTGAATCCAATCTGTTTGGATCAGAACCGTCACCCACAGAATGAAGCTCTCCGTCCTCATGCTCTGCAAGCTGTGACGCAGTATCAGACATGGCCCTAGTATTGTCAGCGCACTCTGTTCTCACCCCAGAGTGATCACGCTTGCCTCTTAGTTCTGGTAATTTAGACAAAACTTCAGTCATAACAGTAGCCATATCTTGTAATGTTATCTGTAATGGCCGCCCAGATGTACAAGGCGCCATAATATCACGCACCTCCCGGGCGGGAGATGCAGGTACTGCCGCGTGAGGCGAGTTAGTCGGCATAACTCTCCCCTCGCTGTTTGGTGAAATTTGTTCAAATTGTACAGATTGACTTTTATTTAAAGTAGCATCAATACAGTTAGTACATAAATTTCTATTGGGCTCCACCTTGGCATTGGAACAAATGACACAGATATCTTCCTCTGAGTCAGCCATGTTTAACACACTAGCAATAAACTTGCAACTTGGTTATAATCTTTTTTAGCAAAAACGTACTGTGCCTCAAAGAGGTACTAAACGATTAAATGACAGTTGAAATAATGAACTGAAAAAAACAGTTATAGCATCAAACTTTAAAACAACACAACTTTTAGCAAAGGCTTGTTCCCATAGTAAAATAACAATAATTAAATTTTGACATAAAAATTACAGAGTAACGTTTTTATTCACAGTCAATATAAAATTCTCACAGCTCTGCTGAGAGAATCTACCTCCCTCTAAAGAAGTTTGAAGACCCCTGAGATCTGTCGGAGATGAACCGGATCATGCAGGAAATATAAGAGTAACTGACTGGAATTTTTTGATGCGTAGCAAAGAGCGCCAAAAACGGCCCCTCCCTCACACACAGCAGTGAAGAGAAACGAAACTGTCACAATTAAAACCAAACAACTGCCAAGTGGAAAATAATGCCCAAATATTTATTCACTCAGTACCTCAGAAATGTAAACGATTCTACATTCCAGCAAAAACGTTTAACATGATAAATACTTATTAAAAGGATTAGTGACTTTTAACAGAGTAGTTCCGGTGAAATACCATCCCCAGAATACTGAAGTGTATACATACATGTCATTATAACGGTATGGCAGGATTTTCTCATCAATTCCATTCAGAAAATAAAAACTGCTACATACCTCAATGCAGATTCATCTGCCCGCTGTCCCCTGATCTGAAGCTTTTACCTCCCTCAGATGGCCGAGAACAGCAATATGATCTTAACTACTCCGGTTAAAATCATAGTAAAAAACTCTGGTAGATTCTTCCTCAAACTCTGCCAGAGAAGTAATAACACGCTCCAGTGCTATTGTAAAATAACAAACTTTTGATTGAAGTCATAAAAACTAAGTATAATCACCATAGTCCTCTCACACATCCTATCTAGTCGTTGGGTGCAAGAGAATGACTGGGACTGACGTAGAGGGGAGGAGCTATATGCAGCTCTGCTGGGTGAATCCTCTTGCATTTCCTGTTGGGGAGGAGTTATATCCCAGAAGTAATGATGACCCGTGGACTGATCACACATAACAGAAGAAAATAAATGTAGCCACTAATCACCTGTAGTGTGATGCTGCTTTTTAAACAAAAAATACATAGAGAACAAAGTTCTCCCCTGCCTAAGAGTCTATTAACATCTTAGCTATGTAAGATCTGTAACCATACCGTCTGAGGAGTCTGTCTGCGGAGTGTACCCTTCTGACAGGTTAAAGGTTCCATTGTCTGTCCAGGACACTTCTGAAGGCTCTGTGTCAGATACAGACAGCTCTTTGGCTACTGTAGCAGGACTGATCTATGGAAAAACACAACAGTGAGTAGGAGCATGGAGAAGAAATAAAAAGTAAAACACATCAGCTGCTATCCCTTCCCTAAGTCAATAAAATAAGTTGGCATTGTGGTTTACGATTAAAAGCTAAGTCTATCGTATTTTGTTGCTTTTAAAACAATGTATGATTCATGATTCAGATAGAGCATGTGATTTTAAACAACTTTCCAATTAACTTTTACCATTAAATTTGCCTTGTTCTTTTAATATCCTTTATTGAAAGCTAAACCTAGGTGGGCTTATATGCTAATTTCTAATCCACCTTTTATCTCAGTGCATTTTGACAGTTTTTCCCAGCTAGACAGCACTAGTTCATGTATGCCGTATATATAATATTGTGCTCACTCTTGTGCAGTTATTTATGAGTCAGCACTGATTTGCTAAAATGTGAGTTTGTCAAAAGAACTGAAATAGGGGGTAGCCTGCAGATGCTTAGATACAAGATAATCACAGAGGTAAAAAGTATATTAATATAACCGTGTTGGTTATGCAAAATTGGGGAATGGGTAATAAAGGGATTATCTATCTTTTTAAACAATAAAAATTCTGGAGCAGACTGTCCCTTTAAATAATTAATAATTGTAGTTATTTATGGCACCTGAGGGCATAATGCAGAAAGATCTAATTCACTTTCATCTCCCTGGGTTTTCTCAGTATCTTTTCCTGCAGAAGAAAAAACACCTCAAATTAGACAAAATAATAAATAACTCACAAAGATGGGTATCACCTTTAGCATTAAAGAGACAGTGCAATATAAGTGGGCAGCTGTACCCTCTAAGGTGTGTATAATATGTGTTAGCTGTTTTAGGTGTTTTCTTTAGCAAATTAAGTGGCTGCTTCTTTGTGCACTAACTACCTCTCAAATCAGAAAATGAATTACAGCCATATTACTGTATAATTAATGAAGTGATGATACTAGCGTCCAGGGGCAGAACTACTATTGGTGCAGTAGGTGAGGTGGCACCAGGGCCCAAGTGCTGGGTCTTATAGCAGAATGTGTACAATCCTAATGCAGGGGAGCCATTTATTAATGAAGGTTGTCTATCTATCTATCTATTTATATATTCAAAATCATTATACAAAGCAGCATGTATAATATTACTGTCGCTTACTACTGAGTTACCTGTGAACCCACACACAAAAAATTGCACCAGGGCCCTCTGTTGAGTAGTTCCGCTACTGCTAGCATCCACCATACCCATTTCCAGGGGGTTACCTGGGCATGGCCACCCCCTGTTTGCCCCCCCAACTGTAATCATCCCACTCACTATATATATATATATATATATATATATATATAGTATATTGATACATATAGGTAAACGGTTTATTTCATTAGTAGGTCTTTGGCACTGGCAATTATTAATGGACCCTTACTTTTCACTGTTTCCCCCTATATATGGTTCCTGGAGAAGCCTTTGCATCCCAGCGGCCACTAGTGAGGTATGAGTACGTTTTATAGTGGATGCCATATACAATACTATCTAAAAAGCTACAAAACAATTATCATGCGTTTGTTAATTATGCAAATCTGCTGTATTTACTGGTCCTTTAATAACACACATTACAATGTTTTCAATGCCAAATCATTATAACCAGAAGGGATTATTCTGTTTAATAAGTAACTGAGATGTATTTAAAATAACTGCCAATGACTCAAATATGACTAATATAGTGATAGTTCCTTATTCCAAAGAAAAAACTCCACCTACTTGTTCTTGTTTTCATCCACTGGATCACATAGGCTTGCAGTCCGAAATCCAGCTTCTGCAGAACTGGCTTGATCTTACTGCAGGCTTTCTGCCCAAACTCATTGCACTTTAACAGTGGGCACAAGAAGGCACACAATACTGTAATGCAAAATAGTGTCACTAGAACACTCACATAGAATTTTCTAAGAAAAATCAAGACATGCTTTTAAATTCAAACATAAGCCTACGTGTATTTAAAGGGATAGGAAAGTCAAAATTAAATTTGCAGGATTCAGATGGAGCATGTAATTTGTAGACACTTTTAAATCCACTTCTATTTTCTAATGTGCTTTGTTCTCTTGGTATCCCGTGTTGAAAAAAAATACGCACATATCCTACACTAGTGAAAGCTAGCTGCTGATTGGTGCCTGCAGACATATGTCTCTTATGATTGGCTAACTAGATTTGTTCAGCTAGCTGCCTGTAGTAAAATGCTGCTCCTTTAGCAAAGGATAACAAGAAAATGAAACAAATTTGATAATAGAAGTAAATTGGAAAGTTGTTTAAAATTGTATGTTCTTTCTAGGATGCACTGAAATTTCAGGAGCTGCAATGCACTACAGGGAGCAAGCTGACAATTGGTGGCTGCACATAGTGTATATGCCTGTTGTCATTGGCTCACTAAGATGTGCTCAGCTAGCTCTCAGTAGTTCTTTTGCTGCTCATTCAACTAAGGATACAAAAAGAATGAGCAAATTTCAAAATATCTGTCCTTTACTGGTAACAGCAGGGGAGATAAAACAATACAAATGATTTAGCATTGTAGTACAGTTGCTAATATTATGCATATATAAAATGGCTTTAATGTCCATTGAAAAGGTATGTGGGTAACAAACAATGTCAGTCTTAGGTTAGCTGTATTGCAAATATCCTCCATATGTAATTAATACTTACGTATTACGTATGAGAGAGCAACTCCAGGAATGTAGCTGCCCAAGATAGTGAAAAAGGAGCAGACGCTGCACACCAGCAAGCAGAACTGCAGAAACAAACATAAGGGTTAACTGTGCATAGTGTGATACGGAACACCTTAGAAATTAAGGTCATCTCAATGATAGCTAATAACTGATACATGTGCTGTAGTCTGTGATATTTACCCATTAATATTTAGTGACTGGAAGGCGCTGAGTAAACATAAGTACAAGAAAATAGGCAAAAATGAATCATACACTGCATAATCATTAAATCATTTCTATAAAATAATATCTGTATAATAATGATTCATGAAGCAAGCTATCCTATTTAAAGGGACAGTAAAGTCAAATTGACATTTTTGATTATTTAGGTAGCACATTCAATTCTAAATAACTACCCAATTTACTTATTTTATCAAATTTGTTTTGAATATCAGACCCATAGAGTGCTCAAAACACACGCAGTCCTGAGCTCATATAAGCCTTCCTCGGTTTGCTCTTCAACAAAGGATATCAAGAGAATGAACCAAATTTGATAACAGAATTAAAATGAAAAGTTGTTTAAAATTGTACATTTTTATTATTTGAATGGAGGATTGTGATGTAAATAAACATTTGAAAAAAAAAAAACACAAAAAAGCCAGCTACCTTGTGCTGGGATGTTACACTTGTATAAGGGCATAAATCTGAAGGCAGCTAACGTTTATAATACTATGATCTAGCCAGGGAAGACACCTCAGTTATCAAGCAGTGGCAGCTATATGGTAATGAGTAGATATACAAGACCTATAACTCATTATCAACCATCAAAACATTTGTTTTCAACAGGTTTGTCTCATCTAAATTAACTAGTCCTAAAGCCAAAATCCCCATCCACTTGGATCCCCTCTCCCTCCCTCCCCCCCATTCCCTGTTGCTCTCAACTTTTTTTTTTCTGTAGTGCAACATTACTTCCCGCTCCGACCCCCCCCCCCCCCGTTTTCGCCCCCCCCTCTCTGCTGTCTGATTCTCACTGACTGATCCTCCTTATGGCCAGGTATGTTTGTCTCTACTGCGCATGACTGCATCGGACAAACATACCTGGCCTTTTATAATACAGGATAGTAGCCCCTGCCCCCATGAAACTCCTTTACCCTTACCCATATGGAACACATGTAGAGTAAGTCTCTTCTCTGTAGCTGACCTATTCCTGTCTTTTCTGGTTCCATTGTTTCTGGCTCAGCATGTATATGTAGCATTGTAATTCTTACCTTGGTTTGATGGATGGTCTGTGTATATATAGGGGCAGTGAAGAAACTAGATGGCATGTAATAAGAGGTGATAATAATTAATAGGACAGGATACCCAAATGTTGAATCACATGAAAGTGATGCAGCATAGCTGTAAAAAGCTGACTAAAAAATATCACAAACAACTCTATGTAAAAAAGGAAGATATTGTACCTAAAATTTCCTAAGTATTCACACCCCACTGTAAAGAGACTTTAAGTAGCCAGTCAGGATGCTTGTCCCAGGACAAGCTAGGGAGTGTGCATCTGTCATGTGCTGGCACAGTCATGTTATTTTCATATTCAGTTTAAGTAAGTTCTATGAAATCTTATGAGATTTCAGTGAAATCTCATGAGGTCACAGAAAGGCAAAACATTACCTCAGGACCGCTGGTGCTGATTTGCTATTGTTTGTTTGTTTTTCAACTTGCAGCAGGACAGCAGCTGAACTATAACTGTTTACACAGCACTTGCTCTGGTGAGCTGAAGAAATTTTTAGGTAAAATATCTTCCTTTTTTTTATACAGTCCAATATAGACAGCACTATACCAGGTGCAGGTGGTAGGGGGCCACTGCAAACACCCCTCAATATGACCACAAAAGCAAAAATCCACAGCACCAGATGTATGAGGAATTTTCTTGTCTTAATTCTTAGCTTATTAAAAGCATATAGGCACACAGCAACAACAAAATGCAACGTTTCGGGTTATTCACCCTTAATCATGCAGAGATGTTCAGGTGATATTTTCTTGTCAGCTTTTCCAAGTTATGCTGCATCACTTTCAAGTGATTTAGCATATGGGTATTGTGTCCTTTTAAGATGAATAGTGAAATTGCTGTTATACAGGATGATCAGTAGATGTCAGACAAGTCTGCAGCATACACTGACATCACCTAAAGAATTAGAGCCATTGTTTTTACTGTAACCACTAAACCTCAATTTTGTAGTGCAAGCATTGTTATCCAGTGTGATTTGGACAGTGTGTCACTCTATCTTATAGTAATGGTTGTTGATATTTGTTACTGACATTTAACAAATATATTTTTTAAAGGGATAGTGATGTCAAAATCAAACATTCATGTTTCGGATACAGCAATGTATTTTCCTTCCATAAGACAGGGAGAGTCCACGACTTCATTCTTACTGTAGGGAATACAACGCCTGGCCACCAGGAGGAGGAAAAGACACCCCAGCCAAAGGCTTAAATATCCCTCCCACTTCCCCTATCCCCCAGTCATTCTTTGCCTTTCGTCACTATAGGAGGTGGCAGAGAAGTGTCAGAAGATTTAGATAGTCCTGTAATGGGTATCCTTCAAGAAAGGACTGGAGTTTTAAGTAATCACGTCAACCTCTTAGTGAGAGTATTGATGAAAGTTAGAGTCTGGAGATGCAGGTAAAGCTGTCGCTAACAGCTCCTGAGCAATCAGTGTTGACGAGTTTCACTGCTTGCTGTTACACACTCAAGTCCATGTCAGAAGCACTGCTGCAAGACTATCACACTTGAGAGGCTGTGCCTGTTTCACAGCATGGATCCTGGAGGGTAAGACCATTTTTTATATATACACTTTAAAACGCTATACAGGGTCACAGTGTGGCTCCTTTATACCTCAATAGGATCAAGGGTTAATATCTCCTTCAGGGAGATTATTTGAACTGCTTGGGGATGTATATCTGCCTAATGTGAGAGTTTTTTTGGTCTCATAGGGCTCCATGTACTAAGCCGTCAATTCATCCGTCATTGTAGACGCGGATAAACTCGCCGTTACTCGCCGCGGGGGAAATGGTGTCCGCTGTCGCTATGTACTAATATTCCCCCAATAAATAGACAAGTCTAGCCCGCCGCGAGCAGTTGCGGATTGTTGATAAATTTGACGCCTCGCTCGCCGCGACTAAGCTGATGTACTTAACTTTCAGTTGAATTGTCTGGCCAATTATTAACACGTGACATGCAAGGTGTCACGAACATCATAGTAGTCGCGGGAATAGAATTTTGCTCCTATAAAAGTTCAACTTATCTAAACAACTTTATTATTGTTCAAAATTTTTTGAAGAGTGATAACAGAGCGTTATTTTTGTAATATTTATTTACAATTTGGATATGGCTTCATCTGGATCTGATAATATATAAATATTAATATAAAAATAATTATAAAGATTGACAACTATACAATACAAATTTAAAATATAGATTACTCTTTAATTACAGTCGACAAATTGGGCGCAATTTATGTACATGGAAATGAGAGACAAATTAGACGCCAGTTATGCTGTAAGTACAATGCTGATATTACTGCCTTTTATATATGTCTAGACTGGCGTCTAGATTGACTTTCCTATTGTTTTGTACCTTGCCCGCCACCTAAAAGGTGGCGAGGCAAAAATAACGAGGTGGGAGCGGAAATTGTAGCGAGCGGACAAATAGATTTTTTAGTACATTCGTTTTTGGCGAGTTGGTGGTCAAATGTGTCTAATTACAGTGAAAAATGGAGCGGTAGCGAGGTTTGGCGGATAAGTACGCTCGCAATTTTAAAGATGCGAGTTTTAACATAATTGACGGCTTTGTACATATCAGTTTGCGAATTTTGACGCGAGATTTGTTGCGGGTAGCTCGCTGACTGCTTAGTACATGGAGCCCATAGACTGTGTTTTTTGGCTTGGAACAAATAGGTTTCACTTTCATTTTTGAAGTGTTGCGCAGCTCATTATAGCTTAGGGCCCTTTTTCATAACAGAGGAAGTCCTATTTTAAGCACCACGTGACCGGGTGCGGTCTCTTTCATTTCCTAAGATCCTGTTGCAGACATCATTCTTGAGGAGAGCGTGTTCACTGTTAGCTGTCAGGGTCTAGGAGGTGGTGAGTGCCCCAGCCATTGGGAGTATTAAGGTGCCGTTTTTTTAAATAAAAACGTTTCTTTTTGTTTTTTCTGTGGGTATATACAAAGCTATGGAGGACTCTGATACTACATTAGAAGGTTCCGCTCCTTCTGTACTGATTAATAATTCCTGTTAATATTGTGAGGAGGCTGTGGTTTGCCCGCCTGCTCAAATTTGTTCCATTTGCCTAAACACTGTTCTAAAGTCTAAGAAGGGAGACAAGCCTGCTAATATTCATAGTGCTATTAGCCCCTCTGAGCCGTCTACTTCTCAGGAATCTGGGTCCCGAGAAATTACTACCCTTTCTACATTACCCGCTCCACATGCAGTTCCCTGCGGCTCATCTAATCCTCCATCTGGATGGGTCCTTTTTCCAGCTGACTTTACCGCGCAGTTACAATAGGCAGTGTCTGCAGCCCTGAGTGCCTTACCTCGCTCTAATAAACGCAAGAGAAAGGTTAAACATAGTTCTCCTGAGCTAGAGTCATCTAAATATTTGTCGGATTTAGCTACTATTTCCCAGCTATGCGAGGACGACTTAACCTCTGTGGCTTCAGATGGTGAACTTTCTGAGTCGGAGACGTCAGTTTCTAAACCTCCTTCAGCGGAGGAACCCTCCTTTAGATTTAAAATTGAGCATCTGCATTTTTTATTAAAGGAGGTTCTGTCTACGCTAGAGGTTCCAGAGACTGCCATCCCTGAGGAACCTAAGATCCCTAAATTAGACAGGGTTTCTGAAGATAGGAAGGTCCCTCTGACTTTTCCTCTGCTAGTTAAGATGGTGAACATTATTAGTAACGAATGGGAAAGAGTAGGAACTTCTTCTTCCCCCTTGTCCACTTTTAAAAAATGATTCCCGGGCCCTGACTCTCAATTAAATTTGTGGGGCTCCATCCGGAAGGCAGATTGCGCTATCTCTACACTGAATAAGCATATTACTATCCCTTTGGAGGATAGTTCTTCTTTTAGAGAGCCTATGGATAAGAAAATGGAAACTTTTCTGAGGAAGATGTTTCAACATACAGGGTTTTTATTTCAACAGGCGGAAGCTGTAGCCGCGGTTGCTGGAGCAGCTACCGACTGGTGCGTCACTCTGTCAGAGCTCACTGAGCTGGAGACTCCCCTCAAGGATATTCAGGAGAGAATTAAAGCACTGAGAATTGCTAACTCTTTCATCTGTGATGCGAATATGCAGATTATTTGCATAAATGCAAAGGCTTCTGGCTTTGTGGTCGTAGCCCGCTTGGCTCTCTGGTTGAAGTCTTGATCTGCATATATAACTTCTAAATCCAGACTCCTTTCTCTTCCTTTCAAGGCTGGACTACATTATTTCTACGGTTACTGGAGGGTATACTGCCTTCCTACCGCAGGACAAGAAAAATAGGCCTGAGGAACGGCAATTGTCTAATTTTCATTCCTTTCGTTCTGACAAATCACAACAACAGCAATCCTCATCCAAGTCCGAGCAGTCCAAGGGTACTTGGAAGCTGGCTCAGTCCTGGAATAAGTCCAAAGAGACTAAGAAGCCCGCCGAGAACAAATCGGCATGAAGGGGCGGCTCCCGATTCGAGATCGGATCAAGTAGGGGGCAGACTATCTCTTTTTTTAGACGCTTGGTTCCAGGATGTACAGGATCCTTGGGTCCTGGAGATTGTATCTCAAGGATACAGGATAGGATTCAAGTCTCATGCGCGCAGGGGCAGTTTCCTACTCTCCAGTCTGTCTTCAAGACCAGAAAAGAGGGCTGCCTTCTTAGGTTGCGTACGGGATCTCTCTTCTCTAGAAGTAATTGTCCTGGTACCTACAGCAGAAAGAGGTTTGGGGTTTTATTCAAACCTTTTCGTGGTTCCAAAGAATGAGGGAACTTTTCATCCAAAAAACTTGAGTGTTCCTTCTTTCAAGATGGAGACAATCCGGTCAATCCTTCCTCTGGTTCAGGAAGGAAAGTTTATGACCACAATAGACCTGAATAATGCATACCTTCACGTCCCGATACACAGGGAACATTTTCAGTTCCTGAGGTTTGCTTTTCTGGAGCAGCACTTCCAGTTCATAGCTCTTCCGTTTGGCCTAGCTACTGCTCCAAGGATATTTTCGAAGGTTCTAGGAGCTCTTCTAGCCATTGCCAGAACACAAGGTATTGCAGTAGTGCCTTACCTGGACGATATCTTGGTACAGGCACCATCTTTTTATCATGCGGAAGACCCTTCTCAATCTTCTTCAATCACATGGATGGAAGATAAACTTGGAAAAGAGTTCTCTTACTCCAAGTACAAGGGTGAATTTCCTGGTAACAATAATAGACTCCATATCCGTGTGACTATTCCTCACAGATCAGAGACGTTGCAAGCTAACTTCTGCATGTCTTGCCCGCCAGGCCTCCTTGAGACCCTCAGTGGCTCAGTGTATGGAGGTGATTGGACTCATGGTGTCCTGTATAAACATCATTCCCTTTGCCAGATTCTATCTCAGACTCTTACAACTATGCATGCTGAGACAATGGAACGGCGACTATTCAGATCAACAGATCGTGCTGGACAACCTGTCGAGAGACTCGCTCTCCTGTTGGCTCTGTCCAGATCATCTGTCCCAAGGCATGTGCTTCTTGAGACTATCCTGGAAGATTGTGACTACGGACGCAAGCCTTTTCGGCTGTGGAGCCGTTTGGGGTGCCAAGAAGGCACAAGGTCTGTGGACTCAGGAGGAGTCCTCCCTTCCCGATCAATATTTTGGAATGCCTGACAATCTTCAATGCCTTTTGGGTTCGTCTCAGTTTATCAGATTCCAATCAGACAATATAACCTCGGTTTGGAGAAAGAAACTCCTACAGAGAGAATATAAGGTCGTACAAAAAATACATTGATGACCTTCTCTTTATATGGACGGGTAATGAACAAGATATGAAGGACTTCGTCATCTATCTGAATTCTAATCCGCTCAATTTACAATTTACCTCATCTCATAGTAAGACCAAAATCCCTTACCTATATTTGTATCTGATAGGTGATCCTGCCACTTCTAGTATAATAACCACACTGTACAGAAACCCCATATCTTCAAACACAATACTCCATGCCAAGTCATGCCACCCCAGACATACTGGCTTTGGGGTGGTAAAGGGACAATGCATAAGAATGAAAAGAAATTGGTCGTCTAATGTAGAATTTCTAAAGGAATCAGAATTACTAAAGAAACAGCTAAATTAAAGAGGCTATTTCAATAAACCTGTTAGTAGAGCATTTCTTGAGGTAAATAGAATGGACAGAATGACAATGTTACAACAGAACAAAGACCATGCTAAACATTCTACCTTTGATGGCCAAAAAACAAAATTCATTAGCACATATAGACTAGTCCACAATTTACAGAAATATGTAGGATTATAGGTAAACATGTACCAGTTTTAACAGGTGATGAGAGCCTCAAGGAGTTTGTTTCCCATGGTGTAACTTCATTCCTAGGAGGGGTCGTACATTAGGGAATATCCTAGCACCTAGCATGCTTAGAAAAACTAGCACAGGAGGGAGTAGCTGGCTCCAAGTTAAAGGGCATTTTAAATGACATTTTTCTAATTGCATAGCTTGTAGTCATACCAGTGTAACAAATAGGTTTTAATCTAGGGTCACCCAAAGGGTCTTCCTTTCCTCTTACTGTACCATTTGTCGCACCAGGTTTGTAATATATTTAGCAGAATGTTCGGACTGCAAGTTGCAGTATGTAGGGTGCACCACTCGTGAAGCACGATCACGTATTAGGGAACACCTCAATAACATTGAGAAAGGGATAGATTGCTCAGAGCTGGTGCAACATTGTATAACAGATCATAAAAAGAGAGTCAGCACCTTTAAATGGCAAATCATTGAGTGCATAACTAATATTCCTAGTGGAGGAGATAGAACCTCCAAACTTTTACATAGGCCTTTTGGATATTAACACTTTAAACTAGATGTCCAAAGGGATTTAATGCAGATGGTGATATCATTAACCACTGGCAACACAGATAATAAATGTAGTCATATCCCTCCCCTGTATTACTAAGAAAAATATCCATGCAATCATGTATATATATATATATATATATATATATATATATATATATATATATATATATATATATATATACTTACAGAATGTGATTACACTTTGATGTATCATTAATTCAGTTGTAATGATTGATTCTTTTTTAGAATGTACATTGTATAGGGATTCCTTTATTAAGTAGGATGACTATGTGTTCAACTATATTAAAGATGGAATATGCTAATTAGCTATTGTAGTGTTAACGTAGTATCACTTATTATTTTTCTAAATATGTATTTAGTAAACAGCATCTCACATTTGGTGCTATATTGGTAATGTTCCCCCCTTTTTGTTAATGTCTTTTGTTAACAGGTTACTTGTCAAATATATGACCTCAGCAGTCTCCCCTGATTAGTTCAAATCACTTAAGGGAGGTAACCGGATATTCAACCATGGTCTATGATTAAGGCTTGTTTGCAGGCGAAATGCATAAGACTGGCAGGGAGCTGTTGGTCATTGCATCTTTTTTATGGTTTTAGTGCTCTTTTACCCTATAACCAGTGTGTATTTTTGAAATAAATGTTTTGCTTTGGAGACTCACTGAATTTTTTTGTCTGAATATAACCTTGGTTGCCTACATCAACCATCAGGGGGAAACGAGAAGTTCCTTGGCGATGAGAGAAGTATCTCAGATACTAGAGTGGGCAGAGACTCACAGATGTACACTGTCAGTGATCCACATTTCGGGTGTGGACAACTGGGAAGCAGATTTCTTCAGCAGGCAATCTTTTCACCCACGGGAATGGTCTCTTCACCCTGAGGTGTTTGCAGAGATATGCAGAGAGTGGGGGACGCCGAAGATAGATCTCATGGCATTCCGCCTCAATACCAAGCTACCCAGGTTTGGGTCGAGGGATCCTCAGGAGAACTGATAGTTTGCCTATTAGTACCATGGAGGTTCAGACTCATATCTTTTTCCTCCTTTACCGCTTCTCCCTTGTGTGGTGGCTCGCATCAAGCAGGAGGGAGCATCAGTGATTCTGATTGCTCTGTCGTGGCTGCGAAGGACGTGGTTTGCGGATCTTATGGGGATGTCCTCATCTCCTCAGTGGAGGTTACCTTGTCACAAAGATCTGCTGATACAGGGTCCCTTCGTTCATCAAAATCTAGATTCTCTGAGGCTGCTGCGTGGAGATTGAAAGCTTAGTTTTAGCCAAGAGAGGGTTTTCTGAGAGTGTTAACGACACTCTGGTTTAAGCTCGTAAGCCAGTTACTCGTCGTATCTACCATAAAGTGTGGAGGACTTACTTGTACTGGTGTGAAGAGTGTGGCTTTTCCTGGCATAAGGTTAAGGTTGTCAGAATTTTAGCTTTTCTCCAGGATGAACTGGAGAAGCGTTTATCTGCTAGTATCAGCCCTGTCAGTGTTACTGCACAAAGGATTGACCGAGCTTCCGGATATGCAGTCCTTTGTTAAGGCTATGGCTAGGATCAGACTTGTGTTTAGATCTGGGGCTCCACCTTGGAGTCTCAATCGTAGTCTTAGTGTTTTGCAGCAGGCTTCGTTCGAGCCTATGCATACTGTTGACATTAAATTGTTATCTTGGAAGGTTCTTTTTTTGTTGGCTATTGCATCTGCGCACAGAGTTTCTGAGATTTCTGCTTTGCAATGTAACCCCCATATCTGTTTTTTTCATGCTGATAAGGCGGTTTTACACACTAAACTAGGGTTTCTTCCTAAGATGGTGTTGAATCGTAAGATTAATCAAGAAATTGTTGTTCCTTCCTTGTGTCCTAATCCTTCTTCAGCGAAGGAACATTTGCTTCACAATCTAGATGTGGTTTGTGCCTTGAAGTTCTATCTTCAGGCTACTAAGGAATTCAGACAATCTTCCTCTTTGTTTGTCATCTATACGGGGAAGCGTAAGCGGCAGAAGGCTACTATGACTTCCCTATCTTTTTGGTTGAGGAGTGTCATCCGCTTAGCTTATGAGACAGCGGGACGACAGCCTCCTGAGAGGATAACGGCTTATTCCACTAGAGCAGTGGCTTCCTCTTGGGCTTTTAAGAACAAAGCCTCAATGGATCAGATTTGTAAGGTGGCTACCTTGTCCTCCTTACAAACTTTTTCTAAATTTTACAAGTTTGATGTGTTTGCTTCGGCTGAAGCAGCTTTCGGGAGAAAAGTTTTGCAGGCTGTGGTGACCTCAGAATAGGGTCCGCCTCTTTTTTTCTGTTCACTTCCGTTATTCATTCAGTGTCCTCTGGAGCTTGGGTATAGTTTTCCCAACAGTAAGGAATTAAGTCGTGGAAGGAAAACATAATTTATGCTTACCTCCCCGTAATTTATGTTTTTGATGGGAAGATCCCTTTTTATATTATTTCTTCTGGCACCTTTTATACCCTGATGTTTCTCCTACTTTTCCTTGTTCCCTCGGCAGAATGACTGGGGGATAGGGGAAGTGGGAGGTATCTTTAAGCCTTTGGCTGGGGTGTCTTTGCCTCCTCCTGGTGGCCAGGTGTTGTATTCCCAACAGTAAGGAATGAAGTCGAGGACTCTCCCTGCTAGGAAGGAAAGGAATTTATCTGGTAAGCATAAATTATGTTTTTAACAATTTTCCAATTTACTTCAATATTCAAATGTCCTTTGTTCTCTTGATGTCCTTTGTTGAAGAGTAAACCTGGGAAGGCTGATTGAAGCTTGCGAGTTGTGTTTTCACCATTCTTTGACAGCAGTTTTTGTAACTATGAATAAGATTGCTATAAACAATACTAAAATAACTATGCAAAATTAATAATAGAAGTAAATTAGAATGCTGTTTAAAACGGCATGCTCTATTTAATCAATTCAAGTTTAATTTTGAGTTTAAATGGATAGTAACTACTTTCAGATTGTAATATAACATGTTTGATTATGGATAGTAAAACTACAACTTTGCAATATTCTTTCATTATTAATTTTGCTTTTTTTCATGTAATTTAATTCTCTATTTAATTTGTGTATGTACTGTGTATATAAATATATATATATATATATATATATATATATAATATATATATATATATATACACACATACCTATACATATTTAAAAATGTATATGTATGTATCTCTATGTTAAAGGGACAGTCAAGTCCAAAAAAAACTTTAATGATTAAAATAGGGCATGTAATTTTAAACAACTTTACAATTTACGTTTATCACCAATTTTGCTTTGTTCTCTTGGTATTCTTAGTTGAAAGCTAAACCTAGGAGGTTCATATGCTAATTTCTTAGACCTTGAAGGCTGCCTCTAATCTAAATGCATTTTGATAGTTTTTTACCACTAGAGGGCATTAGGTCATGTGTTTCATATAGATAACATTGAGCTCATGCTCGTGAATTTACCATGGTCCAGCTCTGATTGGCTAAAATGCAAGTCTGTCAAAAGAACTGAAATAAGGGGGCAGTCTGCTGAGGCTTAGATACAAGGTAATTACAGAGGTAAAACGTGTATAATTATAACTGTGTTGGTTATGCAAAACTGGGGAAAAGGTCATTAAAGGATTATCTATCTTTTAAAACAACAAAAATTCTGGTGTTGACTGTCCCTTTAAAACCCCTTTCCTTTTTTTTCTTCTAACACCTGAGACCTCATATCTTTGAGCCCTTATAACTTTTTTGTGCAATATTTTTAAAAATAAATTGCAATTAGAAAGTGTTATTATGATTGTAGCTGTAATTTAATATATTTTTGATGTGTTTTGTGGCACTTTTTTGTTTTGCGAAACAGTTAACCAAGACGCGCTAACCTGATGAGCGTAACTTCAATTGTGCTCAAGCAATTGCGTTTACTTTCAACATGTAATACGAGCGCAATTTAACTTGCATGCAAACAAACTCAAAAACCTGATATCACAAAATGTGGCAGAAAATGTTTTACCTTTCTTCAATGTTTCTATTAACATATTTGTCATTGGACAATTGACTAACCTGGGACTCAAATATTTTACATAGCAAACAATTTTTTTTTCATAAAAATGTTCCTCATTAACATTGACAGTTTAAAAGGACAATAAACACCTTGTAATTACAAGACATTTTTTAATGTTTGTAAAGCAAATTAACATGCTTTTTACTGCAATTATTTATCAATAGCCAAACTCCACCCACTATTTGTCTTATTTGGAGGAGCCAATCTAGGCTTTAGTCTGCAGACAACAAGGCTAGTACCAACTTTAATGTTAGTATAGAGTGCATTGTTTAGCAGTTATCATCTAATAAAGCCAATTAGGGAAAGATATATGGCAGAGTTAGGCTTGAGAATTCAGCAGGTTGCAATTTAAATTCCTGGAATTAGAAATCGCTCAATTTTCAGAGCTCAATTACATGAAAAGGGGGAAAAATAAATAATGAAAATATATTGGAAAGTTGTTTCATTATACATAACACCATATTATACAAATCTCAAGGTGTTTACTGTCCCTTTAAAAGGGCATGAAAGTCAAAATTAAACTTTTGTGATTCAGATAGAACATACAAGTTTCCAATTTACCTAGGTAGGCTCAAGAGCAGCAATGCATTACTTGGAGAAAAATGACTGTTGGCTGCACATATATGCCTCTTGTCATTGGCTCATGTGATGTGTTCAGCTAGCTTTCAGTAGTGAATTGCTGCTCCTTTAACAAAGGATACGAAAGGAATGAAGCAAAGTTGTTTCAAATTGTATGTTCTATCTGAATCCTGAAAGAAAATAATGGGTTTCATGTCCCTTTAACTCTATACTATCATTTAGAGTTATTTTAAATAGGGAATTATCTCCACAAAACATAATCGATAAACACATATAGTTAGTTTGTGATTAAAAAAAAATTACAGTTCAAAAGCGAAGAAACCAGCACCACTCCTTGCAAGTACTCATCAGGGTCTCCTTTATTGTGATAAATAACACATAAATGCAATGTTTTGGTCTATCCACTCAGGCTCAGCCCTTATTCATGCATGAGTAAGGGGTTAGTGGATAGCCCGAAACATTGCATTCATGTTTTATTTAACCCAATAAAGGAGACCCTGGTGGGTACTTGCAAGGACTGGTGTTGGTTTCTTCTCTTTTGAACTGTATATACTGAGGGGATTACAGAGCCCTGTGAATACCCTGCACACTCTAAAAGGTTTGAAAAAGGTTGGTGCTGCTCTTACGTATATCTACAAATATAAAAAAAAAACAGACATGGTATTCCAATTATATTTAATTAATTTGGGTGTAATCTAGGTCACTGCTTGAAATCAGTTTTTAAATCATATGAGTACTCATGGTCAATTTCAGCATTAATCTAAGGTATGATTAACATAACTGGAAGATGAAAATAAGGTTTAATGAGACAGTGACGCAATGAAGATATGGCTGATATTGACTGTCAGGTCTGGTGGGTGTACAGGATAGTTTGGGGGCACAGGGACTGGTGCTGGGAAGGTCACTCAGATGTAGGAAATATAATGCAAGAAACGTGAGCAAATGAATGAGCCTGTCTCTGTTTATTGTTTTTATCTAGAGCTGGCATGCAAAGGCTTACTATTTATATGTATATATTGCAATGCACTCTCACAGACTGAGGGCCCAGTTCTCTAAAGCTCTGGCAAGATTCTATAGAAAGCCTCGTCAGTACTATAGGTCCTCAGGGATTGTTTTAAAGGCAATTTTCACCTTGGGGATCTGTGTAACTTCTTTATGTGAAGCGGAGACACTTAGTTTACAATATAGTGCTCAGTAAAATAAGCTGATGATTTCTCCATGGAAACACGTTTGTGAGAATTGCACTCTCATAATAGGGATGCAAAGCCAAGCATTTATATAATAGTCCTAAACTTCGCTTGACTTTGAAGGGGACAGCACAAATTAATTTTTTATTTTTTTTTAAAGTTGCTGTGTTGGAAAAAATAATATCACAGCTTGCTTTTATGCTCATGATGTGGGTGTGAGCATTAGATCTGTGGGTGTGTCCTTATTGGACCAGTTGTGAATTATTTATTTCAAAATCAGATTAAATCACATTTATTGTCTTTTTCATGCAAAATTATATTTTAAATATGCTCTTTTATATGTATGACAGACAATGTGTTTACCCTCCTGTAAGGTTGAAATATTTAGTACATAAATCGTACCAATGCATCGCTGAGGCAGCACTGAAACATTGTCTCCTTAAAGCCAAACAGGTTTATCAAGCTATATAGTTCTACACCCATAAGCCAACATCAGCTTAATAATAATGATTTATCTGCCTGTTAAAACAACTCAGCGGTGCTTTTAAGGCTGTAAACAGACAGCGGCCAAATATTTTTGTTTATTTAAAAGGATAAACTTACTTTTCTGCCAGACTGGGCTATATAGAAATGACATTAATATGTTGACACTGAAAACAGTGACAGTAAATTATTACTATTTAAAATGTAAACATATTAACATTCAGACGTCTGCCACACCTTGTATTAACCCTTTCGTGACTGGGTTAAAGTGTCTACATCGGAACAACTGTTCCGATGTAGACAAATTGAAACCACGCGATCCTGCACACGATTGCGAGATTTCAATTAATGGATCGTGTCTGGGGGATGTCTCTACAACCCTAGGAATGCCCTCCAGACCGAGATCAAATCCTGGAAGCACAGAAGGCCTCAGGACAGCCATTGGCTATGACGTTCTATTCCGTCATAACGGCTCTAAAGCCCAGTGTAATTATGACGGAATAGAACGGCATAACGGCATTAAAAGGTTAAACACCAATAGCAGTATACAGGGAACACTGGGCATGTGACCAGGATTCTGACACATGAAGAGTAGACACTGTGATATAACAGCACTAACTCTCTGATGGTATAACAGCTACACCTATGTTTGGACACTGCCCACTTTCCCTGATATGTCTGATTACCATTGCTATTTAACCCTTTGGGTGCCTGATTTGTGGTAATTAATAAAGCAACACTAAACTGCATATTTGACTAAACTGATAAGTGCATAGTTGTGTTTTTCTTCTGTAATCAGAAGACAGTTAAGTTATGTGCTTTGGTAGGTCACCTCACACTTTTTTGTGCTCATTATCTAAACACTCGAATTGTACTTTATGCCTTTTAGGGATACAAGTTTATTAAAGGGGCAGTAAACACCTTGAGATTTTTGTATAAATGGTTTAGTCATGTGTAATGAAACTACATTGCAATATACTTTCATTATTTATTCTGCATTCAGCTCTGAAAATTGAGGATTTTCTTATTCTTGGAGCTTAAAATGCACCCTGCTTACTTATCTAGGCTAAGCCTGCTACATATTTTCCCATTATTTGCTTTATCAGATAGCAGCTGCAAAACTGCATTTTATACCAACTTTATGAAAGTGATTAGCCTTGTTGTCTGTTTGATTAATGAAAAATGATTGCAGTAAAGGATGTTAATTTGTTTTACAAATTTTTAGACTTGGCTGATGTTAGTCTATAGCAGCACAACAGAGATGTCATTTGTAATTGAAAGGTGTCCCTTTAACAAAGCTTGGAATGTCCATCATTATTACATTAGTGTACTTGTCCACCTGAGGGGAAAGTGAAGTTGCATTGGTCAAATATGGTGGCTTTGTAAATATTGTACTACAGACCTTCTCTTTTCTTTAATGGTGCTTAGGAATCAAATTGCTATAGTACTAGGTACCAAATACCTTTAACAATTTCTTTGTTTTTTACACTTTGTTTATGTTTTTTTTTTTCTTGTTTTTATATAGCATACTGGTTAGTGTTCTTTTTAAGGCCAGTTTTGTGAGCGGCCCAGCAGTGAAACAGTTAATTAGGGAACTATACCTTGCCATCTGCATTGTGTAGTGTTTGCTAATTGCTCTAATTAACTGATGTACCTTAAAAGGACATTAAATTCAAACATATTCTATTATGCATGTAAAATAGCTCTATTTAAAGATTTTAAAACAATTTTGCATGTAAAAATATTAAGTTAAAGCTGTTTAAATTAGGGATGTGCATTTTAATCCTTCATTAGGATCCAAATGTGGAAAAAGGCAGCCGCTTGTGACATCCGGCTGTTTTCAGAGACGGATTTCTTCTTGTGAAACACACTGGGATCTGTGCAAATCCAGATCTTAGTGTATTGCACTTTCACAAGAAGAAATCCAGTTGTGAAAAAAGCTGAATGCTGCGAGTGACCGAGTGACATAGGATCCTAATGCACATCCCTAGTTTAAATTGATTTTGAAACTAACAGGGACTAACAGTAGGTCTGTACAAAACTCATCACTAGAGATAGTAAGGTTACACATTGGATGATAACAGATTTATGGGCACTCCATAGCATAAAACCAGCACAGGAACATCCATTTTTTTTAATAATAATAATAATAATAATAAAATATCATCTCTTAGATGCAATAAAGAAAAAAAAAGAATTTAATGTCTGTTGTTCACAATAGCTTTTTATAAGCATACTATAAATCTTTACCTTGCCAGGGTTTTGTTGTTTAAAGTGGGACAACTCTTGCAGAAATGCACTATAGCTTGACCAGGATTCTGCAATACACTGGCTGAGCTTGGGTTTGCATTCTGATGAAGTATTCAGTACCTCCCATCTGCAGAAAAAAAAAAAAACATAATTAGAAATTGGTCACAATTTACTAGTTAAAGGGAAAGTGTACTGTAAAATTGCCCCCCCCCCCCTATGTTTCCAACTACTTGCCATACTGCACAGTATAAAATATATGGGAATCTGTTCCTTTAGATTTATTTTGTATATGAAATATCTGTTTTTGCTACTTGAAACCACAACCTATTAAGGGCTAGATTACAAGTGGAGCAGTATTTAGCACTCCCGCTTGACTGGGTAAGTGTGCACATTACAAGTAACAAGACACATGCTAATTAAAGTACTACAAACATTACATTTGCCCCATAGACTTCAATGAAGAGTGTAGAAGAAAAACACTTATCGCTTACGCCCTGACCTGACAGGAGTAATTAATATTTCACATTCCAATGTTCTTTATATACAGCAAAATGTTATTTTATGTTAAATATATATATATATATATATATATATATATATATATATATATATATATATACACACACACACCTGTATATCAATTTCTATAGATATATAGGTATAGATATATACTTTACATTAACATTATTATATTTATATAGAAATATATATTTAACATAAAAAAAATTAAATAGGCAGAACATAGGAATGTTAAATATGCGTAACACGCTTTGGGTTTCGCAATGTAGGTCTAATGCTGTTTCGGGTTAGCGCACTTGTAGAATTAGTTATCATGAAAATATTGTAAAAAATTATAATTATTTATAATTATGGATTATTAAGAATAAATAATTATTTTAATTATTTATTAATATTTTGGAATATTTTTAATAAATACATAGCGCGCCTTAAGATTTCTCATGTTGGGTTAGCACACATGAAGAATTAATGTACTCCTGTCGGGTATACGCATATAACCCGACGAGCGCTAAATTAAATTGCGCTCAAGCAAACACAGATAGACCTGCACTGATAAAATGCTCGCCTGCATTAGGATTGTACACATTTCAGACAAGCCTATGCTTAAACTGGCTGCTATGGGCCCCACAAGCTATTGGGCCCTGGTGCCATTGCACTTGCTGCACCAATGGTAGTTCTGCCCCTGGGACAATAAGTACCTTGAATTAATAGTCATTCCATCGTCTGCCCAAAAACAAAGTTAATTATATGTTATAACACAAAATTGCAGTTTTTAGAAATAATAGTTTAGAATCACATACTGCAAAACCTAAACAGAATAAGCATCAAATGTGTAGCAATATCTGGCAAAAATATCAAACTAGAGCACATCTTTAGCTCATACTGCAGTCAGTAAAATGTTTACGTAGTGTGTGAACGTACGGACAGCAGAACATTAGTTAAAGGGACACAAAACCCAATATTTTTATTTTATGATTCAGATAGAGCATGGAATTTTAAGCAACTTTTACATTTACATTTACCTACCAATAAGCAAGCATAACTCAGGTTCTCAACTAAAAATGGGCAGATCCTATGCATCACATTTCTGCTTTTTAAGTAAAGATAGCAAGAGAACGAAGAAAAAATAATAGGAGTACCGTATTTTTCGCTCCATAAGACGCACTTTTTCCCCCTTCAATAGTAAGGGGAAATGTCTGTGCGTCTTATGGAGCGAATGTGATAGCCACTGTTGCCTTCCTGAGGCTGTGTGTACTGTACACTAACATTGTAGAAAAAATGAAGTCGTCAGTAGCTGGCTTAAAATGAAATTACTTTATTGATAAACACTAAAACATAAAGGGTTTGTACACTTTAAACGCAACAGACTAAAATGTTTCGGCTGAATGCCGTACTCATATGAGTACAGCGTTCAGCCGAAACATGTTAGTCTGTTGCGTTTAAAGGGTACAAACCCTCTATGTTTTAGTGTTTTTCAATAAAGTAATTTCATTTTAAGCCAGCTACTGTGGTGATTGATTTATTTAAATGGTACTTGTGCTGCTCACTATACATTGACAAGGCAGCAGGAGCTGTGAGGAGGATCGACGGAGAACGTTTGTGGAATTCCCTCTGACCCGCTACCCTAACCAACCCATAGCATGCCGGTAACCAGGAAGTGACGTCATAGCAGACGCGAGGACACGGAGCGCGCTCAATCCGCATGGAGTGAAAGGACAGAAGTCCGGGAGAGCGGCCACAGTGATCCGACGCCTGAGGTTTTGTTGGGAGGTACCAAAGGGAGCAGAGAGGCACCGGAATTTTCGGGTGAGATTGAAATATCGGTACATTCTTTAAATGTTGATACAAGTACCGTTGTATGTCATTGCTAACAGTGAGAGACTTTTTAAGAATTATTGATAACACACCACTGCTTGGGTTACGTGACTAAATTTCTGTAACTAATAACATTGTACTATATTCTTGGGGAGTATTCGCCCTTATATATGCAAGGCAACAAAGAATACAAGTAACAAAAGTGGGCCTCGTATGTACAGACGTTTGAGTTGTGACGGTCTGAGAAAAGCCCCTTATATTTGATGGGAAATTTGTATAGGACATTGTTCCAGACATAACTAATTTTTTTGAAGCAGTTACTACACTGTTGTACTGGGACATTCCTTTTTTTCTAAATTACTGTACACAGGTTTTCAGGTCAGCCCTGCTAATTAGTTCAGCCACCTGTGCTTTGTATTGGAGAATCTGGTATAGTTTATTAAATAGTTTACTACACCATTTGATTCAGAATATTTTTTTTCTAGTTCTCCTCCTTTAAAAACTAGGTGCGTCTTATGGTCAGGTGCGTCTTATGGAGCTTAAAATACGGTAAATTAGAAAATTGCTTAAAACTGCATGCTCTATCTGAATCATGAAGGAAAAAAAATTGGTTTTTAGTGTCCCTTTAATAACAAAACAAAAATAATAATAATTAGCAATACCTATTTGGACTGTATATACTGTCAAATCCAACATTTCTATATATTATGAACCTATTATCTGCGGAGGCTGAGTTTACTTGACATATAAAAATGGCAAATCACTGGGCAAAACAAGTGAAATTGTTGTGAAAGATTCACAATTACACACACATGGAAGGAGTAAAGATATAATTTGTATTTCATTCCCACAATCTCTAGATTCTGTTTTACTGATTTAGATGAAATGCAGTTTTTCAGCAGTACATGTAATCCAGAAATGACCCAGTTAACAGGTCATGCATGGATATGTAGAAACAGTATGATAGAACTCACCATGACAGACTGCCGGTATTTCTTGTTGATTTATATGTTACAAAAAAAAAAATCCTGACTAAAACAATGGTTGGTATGTGTACAACAATTCCTTTATGGACATATTCTTAATTTTGTTATAAAACTAACTAATCTATAATGGATCAGTAATGTGTGTTGGTAGAACTTTCTCATGGGTAAAATAGTTTGGTTTTAAACTTTTTGGAATAAAGTTTATCTTTTTATTTGGAGACCGCCTCCGGACTTCTTTTTCACATACCTATATATATATATATATATATATATATATATATATATATATATATATATATATATATATATGCTTGGGCCCTGGTGCAACTGCACCTGCTGCACCAATGGTAGTTCCGCCCCTACATATATTGGATGTCACTTTAAAAGGGATATTAAGGTCGTTTTTTTAGTAAGATTTCTTTGTGAGTGTGTTTCTCAATACCATTTTTACAGTAATAACTGAGTGTGATAGCTACAGTATGCCTTCTGAATACCAGATTACAGTAATACCTGAGTGTGCCAGCTACAGTAAGCCTTCTGAATAATAGATTACAGTAATACCTGAGTGTGCCAGCTACAGTAAGCCTTCTGAATACCAGATTACAGTAATACCTGAGTGTGCCAGCTACAGTAAGCCTTCTGAATACTAGATTACAGTAATACCTGAGTGTGCCAGCTACAGTAAGACTTCTGAATACCAGATTACAGTAATACCTGAGTGTGCCAGCTACAGTAAGCCTTCTGAATACTAGATTATAGTAATACCTGAGTGTGCCAGCTACAGTAAGCCTTCTGAATACTAGATTATAGTAATACCTGAGTGTGCCAGCTACTGTAAGCCTTCTGAATACTAGATTATAGTAATACCTGAGTGTGCCAGCTACAGTAAGCCTTCTGAATACCAGATTACAGTAATACCTGAGTGTGCCAGCTACAGTAAGCCTTCTGAATACCAGATTACAGTAATACCTGAGTGTGCCAGCTACAGTAAGCCTTCTGAATACTAGATTACAGTAATACCTGAGTGTGCCAGCTACAGTAAGCCTTCTGAATACTAGATTACAGTAATACCTGAGTGTGCCAGCTACAGTAAGCCTTCTGAATACTAGATTACAGTAATACCTGAGTGTGCCAGCTACAGTAAGCCTTCTGAATACTAGATTACAGTAATACCTGAGTGTGCCAGCTACAGTAAGCCTTCTGAATACTAGATTACAGTAATACCTGAGTGTGCCAGCTACAGTAAGCCTTCTGAATACCAGATTACAGTAATACCTGAGTGTGCCAGCTACAGTAAGCCTTCTGAATACTAGATTACAGTAATACCTGAGTGTGCCAGCTACAGTAAGCCTTCTGAATACCAGATTACAGTAATACCTGAGTGTGCCAGCTACAGTAAGCCTTCTGAATACCAGATTACAGTAATACCTGAGTGTGCCAGCTACAGTAAGCCTTCTGAATACCAGATTACAGGAATCCCTGAGTGTGCCAGCTACAGTAAGCCTTCTGAATACTAGATTACAGTAATACCTGAGTGTGCCAGCTACAGTATGCCTTCTGAATACCAGATTACAGTAATACCTGAGTGTGCCAGCTACAGTAAGCCTTCTAAATACCAGATTACAGTAATACCTGAGTGTGCCAGCTACAGTAAGCCTTCTGAATACTAGATTACAGTAATACCTGAGTGTGCCAGCTACAGTATGCCTTCTGAATACCAGATTACAGTAATACCTGAGTGTGCCAGCTACAGTAAGACTTCTGAATACCAGATTACAGTAATACCTGAGTGTGCCAGCTACAGTAAGCCTTCTGAATACCAGATTACAGTAATACCTGAGTGTGCCAGCTACAGTAAGCCTTCTGAATACCAGATTACAGTAATACCTGAGTGTGCCAGCTACAGTAAGCCTTCTGAATACTAGATTATAGTAATACCTGAGTGTGCCAGCTACAGTAAGCCTTCTGTATACTAGATTACAGTAATACCTGAGTGTGCCAGCTACAGTAAGCCTTCTGAATACCAGATTACAGTAATACCTGAGTGTGCCAGCTACAGTAAGCCTTCTGAATACCAGATTATAGTAATACCTGAGTGTGCCAGCTACAGTAAGCCTTCTGAATACTAGATTACAGTAATACCTGAGTGTGCCAGCTACAGTAAGCCTTCTGAATACTAGATTACAGTAATACCTGAGTGTGCCAGCTACAGTAAGCCTTCTGAATACTAGATTACAGTAATACCTGAGTGTGCCAGCTACAGTAAGCCTTCTGAATACTAGATTACAGTAATACCTGAGTGTGCCAGCTACAGTATGCCTTCTGAATACCAGATTACAGTAATACCTGAGTGTGCCAGCTACAGTAAGACTTCTGAATACTAGATTACAGTAATACCTGAGTGTGCCAGCTACAGTAAGCCTTCTGAATACTAGATTACAGTAATACCTGAGTGTGCCAGCTACAGTAAGCCTTCTGAATACCAGATTACAGGAATCCCTGAGTGTGCCAGCTACAGTAAGCCTTCTGAATACTAGATTATAGTAATACCTGAGTGTGCCAGCTACAGTAAGCCTTCTGAATACTAGATTACAGTAATACCTGAGTGTGCCAGCTACAGTAAGCCTTCTGAATACTAGATTACAGTAATACCTGAGTGTGCCAGCTACAGTAAGCCTTCTGAATACCAGATTACAGTAATACCTGAGTGTGCCAGCTACAGTAAGCCTTCTGAATACTAGATTACAGTAATATCTGAGTGTGCCAGCTACAGTAAGCCTTCTGAATACCAGATTACAGGAATCCCTGAGTGTGCCAGCTACAGTAAGCCTTCTGAATACTAGATTATAGTAATACCTGAGTGTGCCAGCTACAGTAAGCCTTCTGAATACTAGATTACAGTAATACCTGAGTGTGCCAGCTACAGTAAGCCTTCTGAATACTAGATTACAGTAATACCTGAGTGTGCCAGCTACAGTAAGCCTTCTGAATACTAGATTACAGTAATACCTGAGTGTGCCAGCTACAGTAAGCCTTCTGAATACTAGATTACAGTAATACCTGAGTGTGCCAGCTACAGTAAGCCTTCTGAATACTAGATTACAGTAATACCTGAGTGTGCCAGCTACAGTAAGCCTTCTGAATACTATATTACAGTAATACCTGAGTGTGCCAGCTACAGTAAGCCTTCTGAATACTAGATTACAGTAATACCTGAGTGTGCCAGCTACAGTAAGCCTTCTGAATACTAGATTACAGTAATACCTGAGTGTGCCAGCTACAGTAAGCCTTCTGAATACTAGATTACAGTAATACCTGAGTGTGCCAGCTACAGTAAGCCTTCTGAATACTAGATTACAGTAATACCTGAGTGTGCCAGCTACAGTAAACCTTCTGAATACCAGATTATAGTAATACCTGAGTGTGCCAGCTACAGTAAGGCTTCTGAATACTAGATTACAGTAATACCTGAGTGTGCCAGCTACAGTAAGCCTTCTGAATACTAGATTACAGTAATACCTGAGTGTGCCAGTTACAGTAAGCCTTCTGAATACTAGATTACAGTAATACCTGAGTGTGCCAGCTACAGTAAGCCTTCTGAATACTAGATTACAGTAATACCTGAGTGTGCCAGCTACAGTAAACCTTCTGAATACCAGATTACAGTAATACCTGAGTGTGCCAGCTACAGTAAGCCTTCTGAATACTAGATTACAGTAATACCTGAGTGTGCCAGCTACAGTAAGCCTTCTGAATACCAGATTACAGGAATCCCTGCGTGTGCCAACTACAGTAAGACTTCTGAATACCAGATTACAGGAATCCCTGCGTGTGCCTTCTTAATACCAGTTGAGTTTATTAGCTCACTCCCTGCCTTGGGCATAACAGCAGGTACAATTCAGTATGTGTTTAGAGTTCTCTGTGTCACTAAACATTAATTGGAGTTTATGTATCTATGATGTGATGAAGTAATGTGGTGCTATGGATTATTTTGACTACAGTTATCAGTGATTTGTTGGGGAATAATTTAATTATTGGACCCAGACAGCACAAAGTCTTAAACAAACCATGATTTTAAATACCCCTTCTACTTATAAAGGTAACATATTTTATTCTAATAAGGCAACAATTCTAGATATGTGTAAAACTAGGTTTGGTTGTCACTGGCTTGGAATAAGTTTAGGGTAGGAAGACTGCTGAGTCTGTGTGTCTGGGACAAACAATTTGCTATTATCACTGCTTAATTTAATAGATCTTGCAAGTAGGTTTGGCGCTAGTTGGTTACTAGGTGTATCTACAACAGGAGTGACTGAATGTCTCTGTGACATTAGAGTGCTAGAACAAATGTCTTCCTTCATGTTCATTACACAATTCTGACACAGAGCAAATTAAAAAAAAACTTTTTTTATATGCACACTTTGAGGCACCAGGTCACTACTAAGCATGTACAAACGTTCACAGTATATACTTATATGCCTTTTGTGATAGGCTGGCTGTCACATGATACCTGGGGCAGGAAAATTGAAGTCAAATTTGTCTATTACTCATTTGAAATTCAGATGAAATGTTCTTACTTTTTTATTACACATTTGTTGATTATGCATTTCTATTGTATGTTTCTTTTTTTATTGAGTAAACAATTACAATAATATCCTTAATACATACAGAAGATAAATGCATCAATTGAACATGTCCTACTTAATACACAGCAACATATTTATATAGAAGAAATTCACCCTTCCATGTCAAATCTGAAGCTATTTTCAATTATATTTCATTACTTTACTGTCATTAGTAAGGGAGGAGAGTAATTGTCATTAGTAAGGGAGGAGAGAATAATCTATCTTTTAAAAATATTAAAGGAGGAAAAGGAAGAGTGGGGAAAGAGGGAGGAGAGAGAGAAAAAACTGTGACTTTATAAAACAAATTGTCTTTATCCCAATTAATAAAGGTGAAAAGAAAAAACACAACTCTGTGCCACTGTGAATTTACAATATTTCATATTTATCAATTGGTGAGTGTGGGAAAAAAAGAGAAGTGTCTTGTGATTGTGGGCCATAGTGAATTTAAACTATTCCATAACCATAGATACATAGAGTAGAGAAGAAGAAGAGAGAAGGAAAAATAATCTAAATAATATATATTTATGTAAGGCATCTTGTGCTTGTGTACCACAGTGACAATGAATTCAAACTATCCGCTATCTAATAATAAAGTGAAGAAGAGAGAGAAAAACAAACAATTACTATTGTATTCAATGGTCAATAAATATCTAAAACTATTAACATCTCAAATGTAACATTTAAATCTCATATGTAACATTCAATTTAACTAAAACCACATTTAAAATATCAAAAAGTATATTTAAATATTGATTTCAGTATTTTGGATGTGTTTTTTTTTTAAATAGAATCTTATAATCAATATTCAGCAGTAACATTTCTTTAAAACAAACCAGATGAAAAATATCAAAATGTATATATGAATATTGATTTCAACATTTCAAATGTGTTTTCTTTAAATATAATGTCATATTTGATATTTAACTGTTACATTCCATATACCAAAATGTAGCATTCAATTTGAGTAAATAGAATGGTGAATGCTCAAACAACAAATAAACATTCACCTCTTACAAGTGAACAAAGGGAAGACAATGTCAATGTATGCTGAGTATTTCAATGATGGCCAACTTCCTAACACTTGGGGGCAGCAAATCAATATTTAGAAGCATTAAGGGACACAAGACAATACCTAGGAAGTCTGAAGAGCCGCATTTAGCTGCAGAATCTGTTGGCGCTCTACAAATAACCGATAATAATAATAATAATTTAAAAGGACCATAAAACATGTTGAGTTATGTGCATATTATAAAAGGGACAGCTAAGGTAAAACAGCTTGTGAAAATAAAAGTGTAAAAAATAAGCTTATAAGTATTTTAATACAATTTCCAAAAATCTGCAAAATTACACTTTATTGCTGCCAAATGTAGCCTGCTCCACCCCCCTTATCAGTGTCCTACTCCAAACCTTTTGGTATCATATAACAAAGTTTGCATGTGAGGATAATTACTTATGCAAGTAAGGGGGGGGGTTGAGGAGGGACAGCAGGTATTGTTATTGTTTGTTGCCAAGAGGCTTGCTTGTTTACATGGGGATAATGTCACATGCTTTGTGAAAGCTTCAGAATTATACTGGGCACTGCTTTAGTCAGGTGTCATGTGACTGTGCCCCCTACCATGCATGTGCATGAGTGCATTCTGCTGAAGCTATGGCCTGGATAGCACCTTCCATATCTAGAAATGCCTAGGGAGGAGCTTGCTGCAAACAAAACTATGCCCGAATTAAAGGGGTTAATGGAGGTTAAAACAGAAACCGTTTTGCAGGTAAGCTTTGACTGCATTATATATTTAGAAACTTATGTTAGTTCATACTGTTTTATGTCCCTTTAAAGGAACATAAAACAAGTTGGGATAGAGACAAAATATAATAATATGTACTTTAATTACTGTACCTACAAATTTATACTGCAGTGCCTTGCCATTAACCCTTTCTTTTAAGTTTCTGAATTGTACAACTCCAACTCCCCCCACACATTTCATTCTATGGCTGCATCTATATCTACCTTTGCTTTTGGTAGAATGCAGACCTGTACAGTTATTATCTGTTGGAGCATGCCTAGAAGCAAATAAGCAGCTGTGAAATACAATGCCTGTGTTTCTGAAGCTAAACACTGATAAGGGGGTGGATCAGACAGCATGTCTATGTAAGTCATTTTGCTTAATGTTGCAAATTATTTTAAGGATATGCACAGATCTCAATATTTTTATGACACTTTTAGGCTATTAAATACACAATGATAATATATTTCCTTAATCTAAATCTTTCATTTCACTTTTTTTCCTGGGGAGACAAAAAACTATAGCACACAATGATATTTCTACTTTTTCCCAGGGGCCACAAAAACTAGTGCATGAGCCGCCAGTTGAGTTCTTACAGTAATCAGAGTTGAAATTCAGGGACTAGTCAATTATTGCGTTGAGTAGAGCTTTCAAGCTGATGCCCAGCTGTGTGGGCAGCGACATATTTTTGAACATCTTGAGGGTGATGACAAAGAAAAAAAAACTTTTGTAATAGAATTAAAGAAGCACAAATATCACTAAATACATATGGACTTAGTGGCAACTGATAAATAGACGTTATAATAACCCAACTTTATAGACTGTAGTTTAGCAAACTTAGAAGATGATGAAATATTTGATGTACTAGGCCAAGAATAGAATTTGGGACATGGCTATAGGTGACTGATTAACTAGTCCCTTTAAAAAGCCCAGAGATCAGTTTATTTATTTATTTTTCTTTCGTTTTTGTTTTTACAATTTTCCAATGTAAACAGCATTTCGTATTTTGCAATAGGTAGCTAGTAAATAGTTAATAACTATTTACTAACTAGTCTACCTAGTTAAAATAAATACAAACTTGCCTGTGAAATAAAAATAAAACCTAAGATAGCTTTTAAATAGGTATTATTTAGTTGATAGTAATTTTTATTTAGATTTATTTTAATTATATTAAAGTTAGTGGGTGTTAGGGTTAGGGTTAGACTTAGGGTTAGGTTTAGGGGTTAATAACTTTAGTATAGTGGCGGCGACGTTGGGGGCGGCAGATTAGGGGTTAATAAGTGTAGGTAGGTAGCAACGACATTGGGGGCGGCAGATTAGGGGTTAATAAGTATAGGTAGGTAGCGACGACATTGGGGGCAGCAGATTAGGGGTTAATAAGTGTAGGTAAGTGGCGGCGGTGTCGGGGGCGGCAGATTAGGGGTTAATAAGTGTAATGTAGGTGTCGGCGATGTCAGGGGCAGCAGATTAGGGGTGTTTAGACTCAGGGTTTATGTTAGGGTGTTAGGTGTAAACATAACTTTTCTTTCCCCATAGGAATCAATTGGGGCTGCGTTACGGAGCTTTACGCTCCTTTATTGCAGGTGTTAGGCTTTTTTTCAGCCGGCTCTCCCCATTGATGTCTATGGGGATATTTGTACACGAGTATGTAAAACCAGCTCACAGCAGCGCTGGTATTTGGGTGCGTTATGGAGTTAAATTTTGCTCAACGCTCACTTATTGCCTGCTAACGCTGGATTTATGAAAACCTGTAATAGCAGCGCTATAGGGAGGTGAGCGATGACAATAACTTGTAAGTTAGCACCGAGCCACTCATAACGCAAAACTCGTAATCTAGCCGAAAATTAGCAGCGAAAACATTCATATTGTTTTGCCAAATGTTATAGCTAAAAACAGCTGGATTTTATTTCTATTGTTAAATAGTTTGAAGTTTTATCATGTTGAGCTTTATTTACTTTTATAGTCATGCATGTTTATTTATTTATTTATTTTTATCAGTTCTTGCTTGCTCTTTGTAATACAGGTATAAATCCCCAAATCCGGAACTTCAAAATCCAGAATTATTCACAAATTCAGATTTATTTTCATTAATATATATATATATATATATATTTAGATCCAGCTTTATTTCATAAATAGTAGAGTAAGTTTACAAAATGCGAAGATACAGCGCGACAAATAAAATATACAGGCTAGATCAATGTTCTTTATTAATAGTTTAAAAAAATAAAAAAACATTTTCCCCACCAGTAAGTCAAAATCTTCTCTGCCTGCATCTTTGGTTTGGTTTTTCTGTTCTAAAATACAAATACTAGTCTATATTCTAAATTTAAAAAAAAAACTATTAGCTTTCTAATTACAGTACTATGTTATATTTCTAATGGTACTATGTATACAAAAGTATTAAAATGATATAAAACTACTTTTTATGTTGCACGTATAAGCTGTCTTATGACTTGTTTACACATTGTCCCATTTTACAGATGCAAATATACAACTATTCCAAATTCCAAAGTTTTCTGAAATCCAAACCTTTTGCAGTCCCAAGCATTTTTGTACCAGTAGTAGTTTCATTAGGTCTCTAGTAATCGTGAGATTGGTTCTTAGAAACGGCTGGATTCTTTTTCAGACTTTTGAATGACAACAGTAAGTTTATCTTTGTGGTCTTCTGTTTAGGGCACATATCCAGCCTACTGAAACTGATCTGGCCTTGAAAACAAACATGGATATACACACATTATAGAAACTTAGGCAGACACCCCACAGCTGCTACACACAGTTGCTGTATCTCATCAGTGTCAAAGATGCCCCAGTAATGAGCAGCTCATGACTTCTTTTTCCTGTGAGCATGACTAATGGTCTCATGCTCTAGTATAGTAAATGTCTGGTGACTCCTGGTCTGTCAGTCATGTCACTGAAAAGCCTACAGCCATACCTACACGACAAGCCTTTCCCTGAAAGGGCATTAAGTTTCAGGTTGCGGATTTCAAAATCTGTCACAAAGAACTAATGGGGCAATCATGTGAGTAAATAGTAAATACTAGCAAATAGTCATCAGGGTATACAGCTCAGGGGAACAGAATGCGGCAGCTGGAAAACAAAGATTTCCACAAATAAGACAGTATTGGGCAATAATCTAGGATCACGTTCAGGGCTATTTAAAAGTGTCTGGCAAGTTCTTCAGAAAGACATGGATAGCCGCTTGCAGGAAGGTTTATCTTGTTCTTTTGCAAAGGCCAAGCATGTGAGCTATTGGAGATTATATGTGATTATCATTGGATTCACAACCATTTGGGAAACTCGATACAAAAGACATTGTTTTTTCCATCAAATTATAATTGAAATAACACAAACCCCTTTTATTCATTTTTTTAAATTTTGTCTTTTGAACCACTAATACAGTATACATATACAGTATATATATATATATATATATATATATATATATATATATATATTTCTATCTCAGTTGTCGATTGGTTTACCAGCTAATTAATGTATAAAAATGGAAGAATGTGTAATCCAAATTTAGCTGTATCTTTTAGCTCTGAAAAAATAGTATTAATGATCATGTAAAATGTAAAATAATCAATATAATGTCATTTGTTGGCACTAAGCACAGAGAAGTCATTAAGGTTATTGTGAGAGACTAAAGCTCGTAGCTGTACAAAGAGAATAAACAAAGACATGATTTTTTAGGCATCTAGAAACAGATGCATCTAACATGATACAGTACACTATATTTTTTGTAGTTAAAGGGATAGTAAATGTCCCCCTTTGTCTAAACAGATATGGAATGTTCCGGCCGCCCACTTCAAAAGTAATATTTTTGTTCATATAATGGTTTAAAATATTCTCCAATCAGTGCTCTAGCCATACGTCACTTTTGTTGCAGCTAGAGCGCTGATTGGAGAACAGTTTCGAACCATTAGTTCAAAAAACAAAAACAAAAAAACTTTTGAAGTGGGCGGCCTTAACGCAGGGAATTTGAATTTCACTGCTATATTAAAAAGTAAGTTACAGCACATCTTCATTACAACTGATGAATTAAACTCCATCTAAAATATTGCTTACATTCCAGATCTGGTTAGACAAAGGGGAAAGTTTACTATCACTTTAAGGTGGGCTTGAGAAATTTGTGCCCACCAAGCAATGTAGACATTTCCTCAAATCCTGAACTAGTCGGAAACTGCAAAATACTTTTTTCTTTCCGTACCATCAACTTTTTATCCTGACTGGTAAACTACAGTTAGATTTATTTCTCACTAAATTGCAAACAATAAAACATGTCCAGCAGTCAAATGAAAGGGTTAAACATAACTGAGATTTTAGTTATATCCTTTAGCAAAAGTATGATAAGCCTGCAAAACATGCCAAAGTAATTCTGCTATGCAGTTTTTAAAAGTGAGAGAAACGTCAAGCAAAAATAGAGAAACACAAGAGTGTCAACCCATATGACGAGGCAAGTATAGTGTTACATTACAGTTATGTAACTTCTTGGTTGACGCTAACAAACAAAAAACAGTTATTTAAACCCTTTGCTGCCAGTAACACATAAACAAGCATTGTTTTAACTCATTAGTTAGGAGTAGCATGCTGTGGTTTGATTTTTTTTGTCTCACTGTAACGTACAAAAAACAGTTGCTTAAACCCTTGATTGCCAGTAACGCAAACATGACAGTGATTTAACCCCTTGATTGCACACATGGAATTAAGAGGTACAATTGCTGCTGTATAACACATACACTATACAGGGCGTACAATAAATAAAGACAGAAAAAGTAGACTGGGGCAAAAGAATTACAGGGCCTTGCTCACTACACCTCTTTTACACACACACACGATCAGGTACATACAACTAGGTAGTACAGCACTGAAGAGTTACATTGTGGTCCCATGAGCTGTATGTTGGAAAACTCTGCTCTATCCACTAGACTATTTTTGACTTTAGTCCATGGTAATTCAGTTTATGGCTCTATTTACTGTGTGAAACAGTGTATAATGCTTTGATAGATCCACCCAGATCTGTCACTTAGCTACATAGTAAAAACAAATATAAATAGGATCTACCTGCAGTAAATGAATTCTGTCTTGGACCTTGGAAGTACAAATCTGTCATTAGTCAACAAGTCAAACTCATTGGCCTGTAGTTACTAATAACTTCCCTTATGGCTTTTTGTCACATGGTCTTACTTTTGCATTTCTGAAATACTGATCAGAGACCAGTAATTGCAGCAATTCTCTTTAACAAGGGGTTTCTCCTCGACAATAATGATAAAAAAGAAGAAAGCCTCAACATTCCAATATACAGTTTAACACAATTTACCTTAAAGGGACAATATACACCTTGTAATTACAAGACATATCGTGTTGCTATAGAATGACATATTAGCCAATTCTAAACGTCTTTTAAAGCAAATTAAAGGGATACTAAACCCAATTTTTTTTCTTTTATGATTCAGATAGACCATTTTAAGCAACTTTTTAATTTACTCCTACTATCAATTCTTCTTCGTTCTCTTGCTATCTTTATTTAAAAAGCAGGAATTTAAAGCTAGAAGCCAGCACCCTGGATAGAGCTTGCTTATTGGTGGCTACATTTAGCAAACCAATAAGCAAGCACAACCCAGGTTCTTAACCAAAAATGGGCAGGATCTAAAGCTTTACATTCCTGCTTTTTAAATAAAGATAGCAAGAGAACTAAGAAGAATTGATAGTAGGAGTAAAATAAAAAGTTGCTTACATTTTTTTTTTGTTTTGTGATTCAGATAGAGCATGCAATTGTAAGCAACTTTCTAATTTAATCTTATTATCTTATATTATTATTCTTCGTTCTCTTGCTGTCTTTATTTGAAAAAAAAAGGCATCTAAGCTAAGGAGCCAGCCAATTTTTTTGGTTCAGATCCTGGGCAGCACTTGTTTATTGGTGGGTGAATTTATCCATCAATCAGCAAGAAAAACCCAGGTTGTTCACCAAAAATGGGCTGGCATCTAAACTTACATTATTGCTTTTCAAATAAAGATACCAGGAGAATGAAGAAACTGATAATAGGAGTAAATTTGAAAGTTGCTTAAAATTGCACGCTCTATCTGAATCACTAAAGAAAACATTTGGGTTCAGTGTCCCTTTAACATTTTAACCTTTTTACTGCAATTATTTTTCAATAGCCACAATGTGCCCACCATTTGCCTTATTTGGAGGAGCCACTCTGGGCTTTAGTCCAAAGACAACAAGGCTAGCAATGATCATAATGATAGTATAAAGTGCATTGTTTTTCAGTTATCTGATAAAGCCAATAATGGAGGGATATGTAGCAGAGTTAACCTTAATAAACCAGCAAGGTAAATTTCAAGAACTAGAAATTACTTCATTTTTTTTTAATTTAAGATAAATGACATGAAACAGGGGCAAAATAAATAATGAAAATATATTGCAGAGTTGTTTCATCATGTATAACTAAACATTTTATGGTATTTACTTTCCCTTTAAACAGGCACTGTGATATATATGAAAATGGAGCATCTACACATGATGATTTATTTATGTATAATTGTTACATGAAAAAAATGTGAAGTAAAAGCTTTTTAATTGTAAATGTAAACTATTACAGCAGTATAAGTTGTGTACCATCTACCAATGTTCATTGGCTGATAAATACTTCCTACTAATGCCCATTAGTCTGTAGCTACTGCCTTTTAAAGGGACATTAAACACTAAATAAACGCTAGATAGAATGATGCATTCAAAGAAAAGATTAGTCTGAGAATAACATCTAGATGTATTTTTAAAAGTTTCATTAACTGTAAATATTGACAAAATAAGTGTAAAGTTTTAGTGTCTATAAAACAATGGGAGATGCCATGTTGTAACTTAGGTTACCGTCTCAGCTGTGGCCAATTAGGGACAGTTATTAATAGGTCACTAGAGTGTGCAGCCAATTGCTGTAAGGACGAGAACAGTGTACTGCACTTCCATTTCTTACAGGAACTGTAAAGCTCACAATTTCAGAAAGGAATTACAGGAAAAGGGGACAATATAAATAATGAAAGTAGAGAGTTTTTTTTCCATATATGATTTATCATTTTATATTATCATTTAAAATTGTTTAATGTCCCTTTAAAAACATTAGAAAGAATGATGTATAAGCTTTTACTTTAAATGTTTTCAGGCAAATAAGAGTCAACTTATTAACATACTGCTTTTTCAAAATAACGACAGTGTCCCTTTAAATCCTACTATTGCTTGTCTCTTCATTAAAGGGACTTTGAATAGCAATTTACATATAACTGCATGTAATATACACTACTATAAAGAAGAATATGCACTGATGATCTAAAAATCAAGTATAAAACCTTTTTTAAAACGTACTTAGAAGCTCACAGTTAAGCACTGTTGATGAGGTTAGGCTGGGACACCACCTGAACTGGGCTGGGAAAACAAGAATAGTAGACACTCCCCGATCTTCACTATGAAAAGACAGATTACACAAACTGGAGCCAGCAGGAGTATACATCTGACACTGTCTGTCTGGCTTGGTTAGGAGTCTGAAAATCATCCCAATGTTATTAAAAAAATAAGCAAAACTATAAATTTTTATAAACATACTGCAAGATGGGCTATATAAGTAGTTAATCTACAAAATGTTTATGCAAAGAAAAATTTAGTGTACAATGTCCCTTTAAAATACACGAAGACCACTCTCAGTTTTTATTGACTATGCTCTCTTTTCTGCTCCTAATAAATTAGTACACACTAATATAGAATACCATTCTATTCTACTAAGATATCTATCTATCTATCTATCTATCTATCTACTGTATCTCTGTCTCTCTGTCTCTCTCTCTCTCTCTCTCTCTCTCTCTCTCTCTATCTATCCACTTAACAAAAAGGAGGTACAAAAAGATGTATATGATCTGATATCCTGGGATCAGAGCCCATCCACCCAGTCACATTCACAGTATTACTCAGTTAAGATAATACAAATGCATGTTATGGTATGAGAAAGTAGATGAAACTACAGCTCCTCTCATATTGCAAGCAAAGGTAGGAAGTCGAAGTAATAGATAGAAATGAGGAAAGTACTCACCTAGACTGGAAAGGAAGTTTAAAGAAACAGTAAGCCAGAATTAAATTGTGGTGAATTAGAGCAATTTTAACCCTTTGAGTGCTAAGCTGAATTCTATATTTTTCTGTTTTTTACTATTTTAAAAAAACTTTTTTTTAAACTTTTTTATTTCCCCCCCCAGATCCCCAAGACTTATACCATTGGAAAGGTTAGGCGATTACCTTTCCAATGGGGGTCTGTAGCTGCTTAGATCCCTGAGATACAGGTTTCTAAGCAGCATGCCCCCTTTCCCTATACTTTGTATGGACAATTTTAAATAAAGTTGCGCGGTGACATCATCACGTCATTGCGCATGACGTCACCACACGTAACGGGAAGCCCCGGCGATGCCTGTCACTATGCAGACCCGATTGCCGGGGTAGGAGCTGGTGGGGGCCCCCAGATTGGAAAAAAGTAGTTGAGTGCTAATGACGGCTCTGAGCCGTCATTAGCACTCAAGGGGTTAAACAACTTTCCAGTTCACTTCTATTATGTAATTTTAGTTGTTCTCTTGGTATCTCTTGTTGAAAATCATACCTAGGTAGGTTCAGGAGCAGCAATGCACTACTGGGAGCTAGCTCCTGATTGGTGGCTGCGTATATATGCCTTTTGTCATTGGTTAACACAATGGGGTAGATTTATCATAGTGCGAGCGGACATGATACGATGTAGCGTATCATGTCCGCTGCACATCAATAAATGCCGACAGCATACGATGTCGGCGACAGGGGCATCAAGCTCCATACGGAGCTGGATACGTCATCTCCAATGTATTCAGCTAGCTCCCAGTAGTGCCCCAATGCTCCTTCAATAAAGGATATCAATAGAATGAGGCACGTTATAATAGAAGTAAAATAGAAAGCTTTTAAAATTTGTATTTTCTATCTGAATCATGAAAGAAATGTTTTGGGTTTTATATCCCTTTATTAGTTTGTTGGAAAATCAATGCAATTATCTTCCACACATTAAATAAATAGAAAGCATTGCACAAATCTATAAATAACAAATATGAATCCTCACATCAAGAGAAAGAGGTTGTCAGAGATTACACTTTATATGAAAGAAGATTAACTGAGTTACTAATAATTCAAAGGCAAAATGTGATCAATTAGGTGATAACAATGCTATTATAAGTATGCAAATAAAACTATTTTAGCAAGGTACAGACAACCTGCAGTGAATACATTATATAGCAGCATAAACACTCTATAACATCTAGCTGCAGTGGATATAAAAAGTCTAAACACCCCTGTTAAAATGTCAGGTAATATAATGTGGTTGCTTATAACTGGGGATGTAGCTGTGTTCAGAATTACGCAATTACATTCAATATCATGTTAAATAGGAGTCAGCACACACCTGTCATCATTTAAAGTGCCTCTGATTAACCCCAAATAAAGTTCAGCTGCTCTAGTTGGTCTTTCCTGAAATTTTCTTAGTCGCATCCTACAGCAAAAGCCATGGTCCGCAGAGAGCTTCCAAAGCATCAGAGGGATCTCATTGTTAAAAGGTATCAGTCAGGAGAAGGGTACAAAAGAAATTCCAAGGCATTAGATATACCATGGAACACAGTGAAGACAGTCATCATCAAGTGAAGAAAATATGGTGCAACAGTGCCATTTCCAAGAACTGGATGTCCCTCCAAAATTGAGGAAAAGACAAGAAGAAAACTGGTCTGGGAGGCTGCCAAGAGGCCTACAGCAACATTAAAGGAGCTGCAGGAATATCTGGCAAGTACTGGCTGTGTGGTACATGTGACAACAATCTCACGTATGTCTGGGCTATGGGGTAGAGTGGCAAGATGAAAGCCTTTTCTTACGAAGAAAAACATCCAAGCCAGGCTACATTTTGCAAAAACACATCTGAAGTCTCCCAAAAGCATGTGGGAAAAAGTGTTCTGGTCTGATGAAACCAAGGTTGAACTTTTTGGCCATAATTCCAAAAGATATGTTTGGCGCAAAAACAACACTGCATATCACCAAAAGAACACCATACCCACAGTGAAGCATTGTGGTGGCAGCATCATGTTTTGGGGCTGCTTTTCTTCAGCTGGAACTGGGGCCTTAGTTTAAGGTAGAGGGAATTATGAACATTTCCAAATACCAGACAATATTGGCACAAAACCTTCAGGCATCTGCTAGAAAGCTGAATTTGAAGAGGAACTTCATCTTTCAGCATGACAACGACCCAAAGCATACATCCAAATCAACAAAGGAATGGCTTCACCAGAAGAAGATTAAAGTTTTGGAATGGACCAGCCAGAGCCCAGACCTGAATCCGATTGAAAATCTGTGGGGTGATCTGAAGAGGGCTGTGCTCAGGAGATGCCCTCTCAATCTGACAGATTTAGTGTGTTTTTGCAAAGAAGAGTGGGCAAATCTTGCCAAGTCAAAATAAGCCATGCTGATAGACTCATACCCAAAAAGACTGAGTGCTGTAATAAAATCAAAAGGTGCTTCAACAAAGTATTAGTTTAAGGGTGTGCACACTTACGCAACCATATTATTTTTATATTTTTTCTTCCCTCTACCTAAAACATTTCAATTTGTTTCTCAATTGAGTTGTACAGTTTATAGGTCACATTAAAGGTGGAAAAAGTTCTGAAATGATTTGTCTAATTTTTTTACATCACAGAAACCTGACATTTTAGGGGTGTGTAGACTTTTTATATCCACTGTATGTATAAGCCCTAGGGCCAAATTTAACAAAGTAAGCAATACGCTGCCCGCATTTACCATTGCACACTAGCCATAGTGAGCAAGGGCTGTCAATCTCCCCAGTCGGAAAAGTCCAGGGGTTTGACATACGCCACATAACTGCTGACCGCTGCTTCTTAAATCTCAGTTACCGATTCACTTATGCGAACCTGCAGCCGATGGCACTCCAGCCCCTTGATAAATCTGGGTCTAAGTAAGCTGGTAGGCTGAATGGCAAAGGGGTATGAGGGTATAGATAAAATTCTTAATTTTCTTGACCCTTTGTTATATACAAATGTAAAACCATATAGAAGGATGTGATCTGATTAGACAACATGAAATGGGAACGCCAACAGGGTTAAATGAACATTGTACTCAAACATTTTCTCTTGTTCATCTAGGAGAGCAGTATTTAAACCCTTGCACCATATGGACCAAGGTACTACGCTCAGCACAGAGAAGCATGTTGCAGTCCCAGCTGCTAGTTTAGATGGTGGAAGCCACAACCAGGAGGTTGTGTCTGTGTCACTCTCTGTACTGATCATCCATTAATGCCTAGTGGGAGAGGTGGGCTGCCCAGCAGATTAGGGGGAGGAGCAAGTTCCCTACAATATAGAACATTATTTTGAAGGGAGAGGGAGGGATGGGTCCCTACACTACGTAAAAAAGTGATCTTGGAGGGAGGATGGTGAGTGAGGGGGGAATACACTACAGAAAAAAACAAGCTAAAAGATAGTAAATATAATTTAAAATAAGAATACATTTGTTACTGGCAGGCTAGCTGCCAGTAACAAACATGTCAGTGAGCTGTGGAAGTGGGAAGTTGAGGAGGGATCCTTACACTACAAAAAATTAAAAAAAATGTTTTAAAAAAATAATAATAAATAAAAGCCCTAAACTGCATACTGGCAGACTGTCTGCCACTATCTAAGTTGGTGGTAACCAGTGGTGGTGGGTGGGAAAGAGAGCTGTTTGGTATGGATCAGATAGGGATCAGGGGTGGGAGGTGTCAGGTGGGAGGCTACACTAGAGCAAATATTAACCTTACAAGCTAATTAATTTAACCCTTCACTGCCGGGAATTTTTCGAAGTGAGGTGCGCAGCTGCAATTAGCGGTCTTCTAATTGCCAAAAACCAATGGCAAAGCCATTCATGTCTGCTGTTTTTAAACAAAGGGGATCCCAGAGAAGCTTTTACGACCATTTGTCTTATGACTGCAGTAGTTGTGTGTAAATAATTTCAGTGAGAAACCCAAAGTTTGCAAAAAGTGTTTTTATTTTTTTAATATGATCGTATTTGGTGGCCAAATAATGGCATAAAATATTTAAAAATGGGCATAGATCAATACCTTGGGTTGTCTACTTTAAAAAATAAAAAAAACATAGGCTCTATTTCTGATTAAAAAGAGTGATAGCAAAAATGCTAAAAAAAAAAATCCCAGTACTTGGTCAAGTGTTTCTCTGAAATTTCTATTTGCAAAGGGGTTAAACGTGCTGAAATAATTTTTTTGTTTACATTTAATTGCAGCAAATGATGGGTCGTTTCATTCCAATGCTCATTTACTAAAAGATATTTCCTTCTAAAGCACATGTTTAAATGCCGCTCTTTCATATCAGCAATAGAAATCATTTGAGTACAGTGTCCCTTTTATCATTCAGATAGAGCATACAATTTTAAAACAACTTTTCAATTTGCTTCTATTACCTTGGCTACCTTGGTATTATTTGTTGAAAAGCATATTTAGGTAGGCTTAGGAGCACGTGTATGCTATTTGTCATTGGCTCACCACATGCGTTCAGCTAGCTCCCTGTAGTGCATTGCTACTACTTCAACAAAGGATACTGACAGAAAGAAGCAAATTAGCTAATATAAGTACGGTAAATTGGAAATTTGTTTAAAATTGTATGTTCTATCTGTATCATGAAAGATATCCCTGTATCATGAACAAAAGATACGAATCAACCCAAGGAAGATCTAGATTCTTTGGTGCATTTAAAATGTATTTAATAATTTATGTCTTGGTGTAAATTTAAAGAAAGAGAAGACTTAAAGGGACAGTCTAGTCAAAATGAAACTTTCATGATTCAGATAGGGCATGCAATTTTAAACAGCTTTCCAATTTACTTTTAACATCAAATTTGCTTTGCTCTCTTGGTATTCTTTGTTAAAAACTAAACCTAGGTAGGGTCATATGATAATTTCTAAGCCGTTGAACTGCCTCTTATCTCAGTGCATTTTGACAGTTAGACACAGCTATTTTATGTGTGCGATATAGATAATATTGTGCTCAGTCCCATGGAGTCAGCACTGAATGGCTAAAATGCAAGTCTGTCAAAAGAACTGAGATAAGGGGGCAGTCTGCAGAGGCTTCGATACAAGGTAATCACAGAGGTAAAAATGATATTAATCTAACCATGTTGGTTATGCAAAACCGGGGAATAGGTAGTAAAGAGATTATCTATCTTTTTAAACAATAAAAAGATAGATAATTCTGGCGCAGACTGTCCCTTTCACAACATTTAACTCTGTGCTTTTGACCTTTAGTTTCCCAGTGAGGCATATGTAATGGCAGATTAACACCCTGGCAGACCTCCAAGCAGGTTAGTAGGTTGACGCTGGAGATAATTGATTAACTTACTAATAGCTAATGAATCAACCTGTGGGAATCTCAACCATCCAGCAGCAATTTACCTTCAAATGTGTTATTGTTTTACCTATGTTAACCCCTTTGTGACCGGACTTATTTGTCTACATCGGAACAAAGTTCTGATGTAAACAAATCAGTCAAAATTGATGGGATCAGGTCAAGGGGGAGTGCCTATGATGCTAGGCACGGCCTCCAGCCCGTGATCCCATTTACAGAGCCACTATAGCTTCAGGACAGCTAAATAGCTACAATGTTCCATGCCGTCCTTAGGGCGCTAAACGGTGGGAAGGGGTTACATTTGGGGCAGTAAAGTCAAAATTTAATGTTTATGATTCAGATAGAGAATGCAATTTTAAACAACGTTCCAATTTATTTATATTATCAAATTTGCTATGTTCTCTTAGTATCCTTAGTTTAAGACTTAAACTAGATTGGCTGATAGGAGTTTAGGAGCGTGCAAGAGGGGACCAATAAGGGATAAGAATGACAGTTAAAGGGTCATGAAACCCCAAATTTTTATTTCATGATTCAGATAGAGAATACAATTTTAAACAACTTTCTAATTGTCATATTATTTTGTTTGCTTGATTATTCAGATATTCTTTGTTGAACAAATAGCAATGCACAAGCCAATCACAAAAGGCATCCATGTTCAGCCACCAATCAGCAGCTATTAAGCCAATTTATATATGCTTTTCAACAAAGGATATCGAGAGAATAAAGGAAAATAGATAATAGAAGTAAATTGGAAAGTTGTTTAAAATTACATGCTCTTTCAAAATCACGAAAGAAAAAAAAATTAGGTTTCATGTCCCTTTAAATATCGGGTAACAGATAGTGAAATGTATCCTTGAATCTGGTGAACTGCTGGTGCAATACCGCCCCCTGCAGATTCGCAGCCGCTAGCAGGGGGTGTCAATTAACCCGATAGTATTCGATCGGGTTGATTTCTTGCGAGTTCTGTCCGCCTCCTCAGAGCAGGCGGACAGGTTATGGTTCATAACTTGTGTTTCTGGCGAGCCTAAAGGCTCGCCAGAAACACAAGGCATCAAGCTCTGTACGGAGCTTGATAAATATGCCCCAATATATGTACCGCTTGTTTCCTGATGTGCCTATAAGGAAAGTTTATGTTATTTTAATAAATATATCTGGAAAATCTACGGGAGGTGTGGCTCGTTGTGTGCCTAACATAACATTGCCGTATACGATTCAGCTCAGTTAAAACTCAGAACTAAGTGAGTAATGCAATATTGAAGCTTTCTGTTGGTTCACGTTAACAGGATCACACTATTGTCTCCCTCTTGTTTCCTTTTGAGGAGTTTGCTGAAAACAAAGGAAGGATTTGAGGACAAAGTATGGCACAGTGTATCCACCAATTTTGGATAATTAATTATTTATAATTTTTTTTATTTTTATTTTATTTTATATTTTTTGATCACGTTTGGATTTATTTATTGATTGAATTGTGATTTATTATATACTAGTCCTAAAGCCTGTGTACACGGGCAGGGCCGTCTTTAATATTGATTGGACCCTGGGCAAAAATTTTCTTGGGCCCCCCCACCCCATGCAATTTCGCTCTCCACCCCAACATCCCAAAAAACAACTAAATCAATTTTTTTTTATTATTAGCCCAGCGGTGGATCATCTACTGCTGGGCTAATCATTTAAAAAAAAAAATTTAAAAAAAATTGCAATATGTGAAACTGGACCTAAGCAGTACTAATAAGTAAATAAATATATAAATTCATCCACTGTGGATTCTTTTGAATGTGATTCTGGTGTGAGGTTAGCTGGTTAAAGAGATTTAGGGCAGCCAACAGGAGCAAAGCAAGGTAAAGACTGCAGAGGAAGCATGGAGGTGCAGACAAATATAAGTTTACTGACTGGAACAGCAGAACTACTATGGGAAGCTGTAAAATCTGAGACAGAGAGAAAATAAAAACTATAAAAATAAACCTTACATTAATGTGTGAAGTATCAGCATGATGCTATACATCAGCCACACCAGCACATGTCGCTTCTTGGCTAGGAACAAGATCCCTCTTACCCTGAACTAGACAATGCTGCATGGGGAGGGGCATGTGTGCACTCACTTATTCTTCCCACTGACACCTTTCTACAAAGCATTATTCCCCTAACAAACTTCAGTTAGTTGATCTTAGGGCCACAGCAGAAAGAGCGGGGCTAAGGGGACCAGTAGACTGGATGCTGTCTGTCCAAGGCTGCATGGATACAGTGTGAGATGAGTCACACAGCCTCAAGACTGAAGAGAGCAGTGTATGCAGCTGCACAGATGCTCAAATCCTCATGTGCCTGCCGCTCCAGCTTTCTGCTGCATGCGCCTACAGTCAGCCCTACCCAGAAACAATCCCCACCACCAGAGCAGTTACCTGGGAACAGTGGTAACCCCAGTAGGACCTTTTCTGATGCAGTGGGAAATGGCTGGATGCCGAGTTAGGGCTTTGCATTCAGTGCTGCACAGTGCACATCTAAAACAGCACATGGCACTAACTTGGCATGTCACATGACACCGGCACGGTCTGGCACAGTTTTAAAAAAAAATATAAGCAGAGTACTTTTGACTGTGACAGTATTAGGACTGAATGTGTGTGTTCCCCATGTCACATCAGCAGTCTGATATGAACCATAAAAATTTTTTTTTTTTTTTTTTTTTTAGGACTCTTGGGCCCCTCAACAGATACTGGGCCCAGGGCAGCTGCCGCTTTTGCCCTGTGTTAAAGACGGTCCTGTACACGGGCCAAAATCCCCATCCACTTGTATCCCCTCTCCCTTCCTCCCTCCTTTCCCTTCCCTGTCGTTATCAACTTTTTTTTCCCCGTTGTGCAGCGTTCCCGCCCCCTCCCCCCCCCCCGCTCTGCTGTCTGATCCTCAATGACTGATCCTTCCTTATGGCTAAGTATGTTTGTCTCGCTCTGCAGTCTCTACTGCGCATAACTGCATCGGACAAACATACCTGGCCTTTTATAATTTAGGATTACTCTTGTTACACTGTGGCCAGGCGGCCAAAGACACAAGCACGCTCCTGACTTTACGGTCCCTTTAACGTGGGTGTGTTTCTTTTGTCCACGTGTTGAATAGATGTTATTCTTTACTTTACATGTATATTGTAATCATTTTAACTTAGATCCAGTCCATTTACACTGCTATATTCCATGCAGTCATTAGTTGCACAATTTAGTTTCGCATATATAGCTGTGCCTGATTGGCCTCAGAAGAGAAGCAAAACATGGCGGTGGTGCATTGCATTACAGACACTAAAGGCTGTGACACACTGCAAGCAATGTGGCGCGAGGCGAAGCAGTTGCTCCGCACCGTGTCGCATCGCTTCTGAAGTTCAAATATTTCATCTCTGAGCGCTCAGCTACGCGACCTGACGCGGCAGAGTGCTCAGAGATGAAAAGGCAGGACACACTGAGCGTGCACAGCCGCATCTACACGCTGCGCACCGCTCCGCTTGCAGTGTGTCACAGCCTAAAAACGTTACACTTATTTTTTCAATATTTTTTTTCTTCTCCTTTTTTTTCAATATTTAAACAACTAATATAATTAAAATAAAAATACATCTCTATATATTATTCTCAGGCAAATGTTTGCTTACAAAACATAATTCTGTCTAGCATTTATTTAGTGTTTAAAGTACTTTTTAAGGATGAGTAATCAGCAATACAACTCTTTGTATTGGTTCACCTGCGCTCTAGGAAGGACATTCTTCAAACTTGGTATTTTATAGTCCCAATACATAGGACAAAAAATAAGTTACTTAAAGGGACAGTAAAGTGATAATTAGACATTCATGATTTAGATAGAGCATACAATTTTAAATAACTTTCCAATTTACTTCTATTATTTCATTTACTTCCTTCTGTTGTTATCCTTTGCTGAAAGGTTTATCTAGGTAAACTCAGGAGCAGCAAAGAACCTAGGTTCTAGCTGCTGATTGGTGGCTGCATATATATATACTGATTGTCATTGGCTCATCCATGTGTTCAGTTAGATACCAGTAGTGCAATGCTGCTCCTTCAACAAATGATACCAAGAGAATGAAGCAAATTTGATAATAGTAGTAAACTAGAAAGTTGTTTAACATTCTATGTTCTACCTAAATCATTAAAGGACATTTTTGGTTTTAAGTCCCTTTAATACAAAATTCTGTAAAGCCTAAATTAGTGATGGATAAAATAATTACCAAGTATAATTCAATAGTACAATGTGCATACAAGTAAAATTATATACGTACTGCTGACAAGTCATGTGACATGTATGTGGCAACTGTATAATTTAATCAAGAATGCCCAATTACAGCTCTAAATACTAACATAATTACAACAGCAAAAACAATGTTTATTATCTGTATTACCTGCTAGTTCTCATTTTATCACAACTAAACCATGACTAATTCTCTGTTACTGGATTATTTCTGTTGAACTGTCTTGATTTGCTTAACTCTGTGATAAAACAATTAAAGGGACACTGAACCCAATTTTTTTCTTTCATGATTCAGATAGAGCATGCAATTTTAAGCAACTTTCCAATTTACTCCTATTATCAATTTTTTTTTCATTTTCTTCTTTATTTGAAAAGCAAGAATGTAAGTTTAGACGCCGGCCCATTTTTGGTGAACAACCTGGTTTGTTCTTGCTGATTGGTGGATAAATTCAACAACCAATAATCAAGTGCTGTCCAGAGGTCTGAAACAAAAAAAATAGCTTAGAAGTCTTATTTTTCAAATAAAGATAGCAAGAGAACGAAAAATTGCTAATAGGAGTAAATTAGAAAGTTGCTTACAATTGCATGCTCTATCTGAATCACAAAAGAAAAAAATTGGGTTCAGTGTCCCTTTAAGAATATGAATAAAAACCCATTGGATCTTAGCAACAGTAGCACAATGTTGTGTTTGGAATATACACCATCTGAAAGGTCACGGGATGAACTGATGAAGGACATATTAGCACTACCCTATGGTAAAAAAGCAGTTCACTGTAGGTTATAAATAAAAATACAAACTAAGGGCACTGCATTATAGTCGGGGTACAGCTCTTTTTTTGGTGCATAAAATTTAGATTATCGCGGCTGTTTGCACATGTAGGGTGTAGCGCTCATATTACAAGTTGAAAGTAAATGCGTTAGAGAAATCGTGATTTATGCTAGAATGTTTACCGCATCTTTAGAGCTCTGGTTAACTGTTTCGCAAAACAAAAAAGTGTCACACAACACATCAAAAATACATTACAAAGTACAGTTAAACTCATAACACTAATAAAAAAATATTAAATACAATATTGCACAAAAAAGTTATAAGAGCTCAAAGATATGAGGTCTCAGGTGTTATAAAAAATATAGACACATAAATACATATGTACACACACACACACACATATATATATATATATATATATATATATATATATATACACACACTAGTCCTAAAGCCTGTTCACACGGGCAATTTTTGGAAGTACAGCGGTTCCACCCCTTGCTCTCTCTCTCCCCCTCTTTTTTGTGCTCTCTCCCCCTCTCTTTTGTGTTCTCTCCCCCCTCTCTTTTGCGCTCTCTCTCGCTACCACCTCTCTTTTGCTCTCTCTCCCCCCCCTCTATTTTGCTCCCTCTCTCCCCCTCTCTTTTGCGCTCTCTCTCTCCCTCTCTTTTATGCTCTCTCTCCCCCCTCTCTTTTGCGTTCTCTCTCTCTTTTGCACTCTCTGTCTCCCCCGTCTTTTGCGCACTCTCTCTCCCCCTCTCTTTTGCGCTCTCTCTCCCCCTCTCTTTTGCGCTCTCTCCCCCTCTTTTTCTCCCCTCTCTTTTGTGCTCTTTCTCTCCCCCTTCTCTTTTGCACTTTCTCTCTCCCCCTTCTCTTTTGCTCTGTCTCTCTCTCCTTTTTTTTGCTCTATCTCTCCATCCCTCTCTTTTGCTCTTTCTCTCCATCTCTCTTTTGCTCCTCTCTCCCACCTCTCTCTCTCCCCTCTCTCTTTTGCTCTGTCTTTCTCCATCCCTCTCTTTTGCTCTCTCTCTCCCCCTCTCTATTGCTCTCTCTCCCCCCTCTTTTTTTCTCTCTCCCCCTCTCTTTTGCGCTCTCTCTCGCTCCACCTCTCTTTTGCTCTCTCTCTCCCCCTCTTTTTTTCTCCCTCTCTCCCCCTCTCTTTTGCTTTCTCTCCCCCCTCTCTTTTGCTCTCTCTCCCCCTCTCTTTTGCACTCTCTCTCCCCCTCTCTTTTATGCTCTCTCCCTCCCCCCTCTCTTTTGCGTTCTCTCTCTCTTTTGCGCGCTCTCTCTCTCCCTCTCTTTTGTGCTCTCTATCTCCCCCTCTCTTTTGCGCGCTCTCTCCCCCCCTCTCTTTTGCGTTCTCTCTCTCCCCCTCTCTTTTGCGCTCCCTCTCTCCCCCTCTCTTTTGCGCTCTCTCTCCCCCTCTCTTTTGCGCTCTCTCTCTTCCCCTCTCTTTTGCTCTGTCTCTCTCTCTCCTTTTTTTTGCTCTCTCTCTCCATCCCTCTCTTTTGCTCTCTCTCCCACCTCTCTTTTGCTCGCTCTCTCCCCCCTCTCTCCCCCTTCTCTTTTCCTCTGTCTCTTTACCCTCTCATTTGCTCTCTCCATCCCTCTCTTTTGCTCTCTTTCTCCCCTCTCTATTGCTCTCTCCCCCCTCTCTTTTGCTATCTCCCCCCTCTCTTTTGCTCTCTCTCCCCCTCTCTATTACTCTCTCTCCCCCCTCTCTTTTGCTCTCTCTCCTCCTCTCTTTTTCTCTCTCTTCCCTCTATTCTGCTCTTTCCCCTCTATTTTGCTCTCTCTCCCACCTCTCTTCTGCACTTCCCCCTCTTTAGCTCTTTCCTATCTCTTTTTGTCTCTCCCCATCTCTTTTTATTTCTCTCCCCTCTCTGTCGCGCCGACCAAGCCTGGCCATGCCACCGCCATGACCGGCCATGCCCATGCTCCCGCCCGACCACGCCCATGCACCCGCCCGGCCACGCCCACTTTCGCAGCAAACACCAGCATGGATTGTCAGGTAAGGCCAGGTGTGTTTGTCCTCGTGCTGTCTCTACTGTGCATGACAGCTTCGGACAAACACACTTGGCCTTTAATATAATAGGATATATATATATATATATATATATATATATATATATATATATATATATATATATATATATATGTACATTGGAAACCTTTGAGGTTAAGTAGATGAAAACATGGAAAACTATATTTATGCAATATTCATATTTAATAAAGTGTTTTACTATGTATTTATTGTAAATATTTCACATTCCAAGCAGTATACATTCTAAGTATTTTTAAATACATATTCCTATATATATCTGTATATATCTATTCCTATATATAATTAACTATATATATATATATATATATATATATATATATATAGAGAGAGAGAGAGAGAGAGATTGAACCAAAAAAAAAAATTCAAATATATATAGAAATATCTATTTATGAATATTTAGAACATATTTTATGTGAAGAACATTGGAATGTGAATTATTCATATTTTCATGTCGGGTTAGCACACTTGAGAATATGCGATTGGTTTTGCTCACGAGTAGAGTGTTAGTATTTTTTTCCACTTTTTATTTTTACTCTGTTGACTTCTATGGGACATTTTTTTGCTCCGTTGACTTCTATGGGGAATATGTTAATGCAATTGCAATATTTGAAGTTCCGCTTTTTGTGCACATCTGGTTAGCGCGCAAGCAAAAACTTTTTACTTTCAACCAATATGAGTGTTATCTGACGTGTGCAAAAACCTTACTTCAAGCGAAGTTAGCGCGCAAGCAGGAGCATTAACTACCGATCCACTTGTAATCTGGTTCTATGAGTAGAATCCCTGCAAATGAGGTTACACATATAAAGTCAGCCCCAGCCCCAGAGTAGCTCTGCAGAACACATCTGGTGAGCCAATGACAATAAGTAATTGTTCCTCTAAAAGAGACATAAAACATAAACTTAAAATCTCCTATAAACCATTTAATTAAACACTATAAAACATATTTTGTGAGTGTATATGTATGTATATATATATATATATATATATATATTATACTGTATATAAAACCTGTTATTGCAAAAATTAACCTTGGGAAACATGTGAATAGAGGGAATGGAGATCTGGAGCATTTATCCTGAGATTGTCTGACACATGACTTTATGAACATGCATCACTCGCACTATTGCAACATAACCCCTTTTTGCACTTAGGGGCAGATAGATTTTGGTATGTTCCGTACCAGATGTATTTACCGTGAACAGCCCTAGAACTTGGTTATTATGCTTCTGAGTTTTTAGAAAAATGATAACAAGGACCTGTTTTTCTCTTCTTGTCACTTAGTGACAGTCTATTTTGGAATATATTATTGAAGATTCTGACCCTCTAGTCACAGTTTGTCCTTAATCATAGTGATCATAATGTCTCTGTCCTGAATATCTTTTCTCCATAAGAGGTGCCCAAAGCAATAGCTCCAAATAAGAGGTAACATATTATTTTATTTCCATAACTGACAGTTCCTTATAAATAGGTTTGCCAGCTGCCTTCCGCATAAATATTGGACAACCTGTGGGTGACTGGACACGGGTTGTAGATGGTGTCACACACCAAAAGCTCTTCCTTAGACTGCACCCTTAACAACACCATGCATATTTTCACAAATGAGCAGTCGATTTATCCACTTGGCTGCCAATAACATGCAAAAAAAAAGGCATTTTCCCATTTGTGTGTCAGTAACACACATACACAGTAGTGATTCGAGCCCCTTGACTTCTAATAGTAAAAACAGAGCAGTTAATAAACACCCCCAAGACTGCCAGTAACACATAAAACTTGTTAGTTGTCAGCAACATATATACTAGTTCAGGAACAGTGTAACTTCTTTTAGCACCATATTTTTTATTGCATAGGGGGCATTTTAAATTTAACTGACATTCAGGGGTCTTTCAAAAACTGTACAGTATTTTTGTGCAGATTTTACTGGACAGCTTGGAGAATTACTGGACTTTCCTGTTGAATCCTGCACACCTGGCAGAAAAACGCTGCCTATGATAAGCGACATAATTTATTTTCTGCTTATACTTTGGCAACTACTTTACTAATGACTTACATAAAAATATTATGAAAAACATTTCTAAACTGAGCTAAACTGCATCCACCCATAAGAATGACATATTTTAATAGACTCATTCTTCCTGCTAATCGGGTTTTGTACACTAAAGATCAACATCCTTTTTCTTTGCTGCTCTGAAGAACAGGTTTTGAACTTACTTTCTATCGATATTTCTTGTTCATGCCCACCAACATTTACTTGTCTTCTAATATTTTTATTTACTCTACCTCATTTTGTATTGGACACAATCTATTATAAGTTATTTGCTTCCACTTTTATTGTTATTGTATTTTATGATATATTTAGTGTAATATATTCATAGTTCAATGTTTTTATTTTGTAGCCCACTTTCATTTTTATTTTAGTGTTTTTTTCTTTTTACCTGCAATTTTTTCTATTGTTCTTCGCTCACAGTATCTGTGCGTTCATTTTACCTTTCCCTTTTTTTGTCTTATACAGCAGCTCATAATCCTCATTGTTATAAAGAAATGGTGGCCAACATTTTAAGTTGGTTTATTTAAAGTGATGGTAAAGTCTCCCCTTTTTAAAAACAGGTTTGAATTGTTCTCCAATCAGCGCTCTGCCCATATGGCACCTTTTTTGTAGCTATAGAGCTGATTGGAGAACAATTCAAACTTTTAGCTCACAAAAAAATGACTATTGAAGTGGGTGGTGAAGTGTGGGGTATTTGAATTTTATATCTATACTAAAAAGTAAGTTACAGCGCATCTTCATTACACTTGATTAATTAACCTCCATCTAAAATATTACTAACATTCGTGATCTGATTTTAAAAAGGGAAGAGTTTACCATCACTTTAATACGCACACCAGTTCCTGTGTTTTCCAAGGGTGGGGCTAAGGCAAATTCTGCAATTTGGGACATATCACTGTCTCAGAGGGACAGTGGGACAGAGCTAAAAAATCTGGGACTGTCCCTCTAAAATAAGGACAGTTAGGTCTGCAATATTTTATATTGTTCACAATTGTATAGCTGTGTATGTGCTTCAATAAATACAATTATAAATCTAATGGCAATCACTACTAAATCCAACCAAATCTAATTTCTGAGAAGACAGTAAATATACTGTAAATTATTTTATATATAATGGTATATCTTCTTATATGAAGAACATCTATAAAACTCCCATAGAATACAAAGAAACAACATAAAACACCTGATGTTCCTTAATATTATACAGACAAGTCCTAGGGAGACCTTAAAACTACATTCCAATTATATTAATTTGAGCAGGAAAAAACACCAGGGGGACCAATTAAAACCACTAAACAATGTATAATTGCTTCATATGGGTCAAAAAGGAAGAACAACTTGAAGAAAAATAAATAAAAATACAATTCTGAAAAAAATGAACTTCTCTTTATCCTAGAGTATGCAAAACAATGAACTATACCATTTTGTTAGGTGCAGGACAAAATGGGCAGCTTTAACTGTTCTTTAAATAAAAGTATGATCAATTAATCTGATGAGTCTGGTGATAATAGTAACAAATATTTCTCCATATTAAATTTATCTGATTATTTCTTTACCTGAGGCTAAAATACTGCATTCCTCAAAATGCTTTCTCTTATGAACAAATAGCCAATTATTTAGACTTGAGTACCTATACATAAAGGTATATATGAATCATAGATGTACTTACCAACTGTGATGTCCTAGGTTCAGTGTGTCTCCTTTGTGTGCACTGAGACATGGGTAATTTGGGTTCTGGGAGAATTAAGCCTCTGCCGAGGGCACCAATCAGCACACTTTCCAGTCAATACAAGACTCTGCACTCCTATAGTCTTAAAGAACCACTAAACCCAGTAGAGTAGCATAATCAATACATTAAGAATAAAGAGACAAAGTAAGTCACTTAGTTTGAATTTCAAATAAATAGTAGATTTTCAAAGTTAGTTACATTTTCCTTCCTAATGTATCATGTGATAGCCATCAGCCAATATACGTTTATCTTGTGAATCTTGCACATGCTCTGTAGGAGGTGGGGTCTCAAAAATATGCATATAAAAAGAGCGCCCTAGCAGTTAGGGCCAGATTATGAGTGGGGCACTGTCGTTAGCGCAAGAAGTGGAAACGTGATTGCAAGATTACATTTTTTTGTGCTCTAATCTATATTACAAGTGGTGCGGCGGTGTTTAAATTACTGCAAACTCATTTGCGCAAGCTTGCGGTAATTTACGCTCACTATATTTCTATGGGTGGCGTTGAGTGACAATGTGCACTCGTATTGCAATTTGAAAGTAAATGCGATCACTCAAATGTAATCGCATTTTACGTTCAAACTTTTTACACTTGTAAATTCACATAAAGAGTTTGAATGGAGGAAAACATTTCATTAAACTATACTTTTATTCCCCAAACTGACACACCACCACATCGCAAACTTCTCTGCTACACTATTAACACCTAAACCACCACACCCCCACATCACAAACTACTCTGCTACACTATAAATCCCTAAACCGCCACACCCCTACATCTTAAACTACCCCGCTACACTATTAACCTCCTAACAACTACACTCTAATCCTAACATTAAATAAAAAAACCTACCATTACATAAAAAAACTAACATTACAGAAAATAAAAAAAATTGCCAAAAAACAAAAGAAAAAACACAGTCATGCCTATTCTAAAACTAAAGCCCCCCTTCAAAAAAAAAATTGCATTCAAACTTCAGTGGGTGGCGGGTGACCACATGAAGAGGACGTCTGGGACGGAAGATACAAAGATAAGAAGACGCATCGGGTGAAAGATGGATGAAGACTTCCCCAGTGGAGCGGTGGCAGAAGATGGATGAAGATGGACCACTGCCACCGGGATGAAGATAGAAGATGGGCAACCGCTGCCTCAATGAAGATTGGCCCCCACCAGGATGAAGATGGGCCTCCGAAAATGAAGAGAAGCACCGCAGTTGGCAATCAAGTAGGAGCCCGGATTCAAGTTTGGTGAGTATCATCTTTAGGGTTTAGCATTAGGTTTATTTTTGGTGGGTTTATACAATTTCAAACAACTTTCCAATTTACTTCTGTTATCAAATGTGCTTCATTCTCTTGGTATCCTTTGTTAAAAGATAAGATATGCTCTACAGGGAGCTAAATGAACACATCAGGTGAGCCAATCACAAGAGACCTCTATGGGCAGTCACCAATCAGAAGCTAGCTCCCAGTAGTGCATTGCAACTCCTGAGTCTACCTAGGTCTACATTTCAACAAAGGATACTAAGAGAACAAAGCCTTCCACTACATCAAAATGAGGAACACAATATAAGCAGTTGTTTAAGAAGTGGATCCAAAAATGATAGTACTTAGTTTGTACTGTCTGCCATTGTCCTACATATAATAGTTTCTTATATGGAATGCACTTCTATTTGTTTTAGTTATGCATTATTAGTTCATTTGCTGAAGTGGAGATTATCATCATTTATTATTCTATCAGTAAAATAGAACAATCTAAATATTATTGTATATTAGAAGATAAAGAAACTCCATACTAAACACAAATAAAAGAGGGAATACAGTGCAGTCTGTGCAGTGAATTTACTTTAAAAGTAGATAGTTTAAAGGGAAATTGAAAGTGGAATTAAACGTTCATGGTTTAGATAGAGCATTTAATTTTAGACAATTTTCCCCTATTACCAAATTTGTTTTCTTCTCTCTAAATCGTTGTTAAAGTGAAGGTCAATTTTGATGAATTAGTGCCTGTTTTTTAATAAACCTATTAAAAACAAGTGCACATTAATTCATCAAAATTGACATTTCACTTGTTTTCTTCAAAAACTTACCTTTTAATCCTGGCAGCCTCTCCAGCACTTCCTCCGCCCGTTGCAAGCCATCTTCGCGGGTCCAAAATGACGAATCCGGCTTCCTCCAATCACGGCGTTGCATCAGGCAAAGGGGGGGGGGCCGTGATTCGAGGAAGCCAGATTCGTCATTTCTGATGTCTGCAGAGGCTTCTGAAGGCTGTTGGAATCGCTGGAGCGGCTGCCAGAATGAAAAGGTAAGTTTTTGAAGAAAAAGAGTGAAATGTCAATTTTGATAAATTAAAGTGCCCTTGTTTTTAATAGGATTATTAAAACTGGTGGGCACTAATTCATCAAAATTGACCTTCACTTTAAAGAGTAGAATTATAGGAACTCAGGAGCATATATCTTTTCTATTATGTGGCAGTAGTGTTTGCAACAAAGTATAACATTGCTACAAATATTTTTGACAAGCACTGCTACCATAGAGTGCTAAGATGTGTACACTCCTAAACTCCTAGAAGCCTATATACTTTTACTCTTTAAAGCAGAGCTTTCCAAACTTTTCATGTTGGTGACACACTTTTTAGACCTACATCATTTTGCGACACAGTAATTAATTCAGTTGTACTAGCAAAAAGGAGGTTAAACTAGCTTGTTTTAAGAGATATGGACACATACATAAATGATATAACAAAATGTATTTACAAGTAACAGTATGTAAGTATGTGCAAGAATTAAAAAAATAGTTTAATAACACCAATAGCTACTTACTATTTTAATGGGATGTATGAGGTTGATGGGATGAACACAATTTCTGGTTATTTGGTGGAATATTAGATAAAGACACTCGCATTTCATCATCAAGCATTTTTAAGCTTCCACTTCCTACCCATATATCAAGAGGAGGAGCAGCAATACACTACTGGGAGCTAGTTGCAAAAAAACCCCACTGACTTCTGACTTCAGCTCAGCGTTTAAGCTGCCGCCCTCAGAGCTCCGTGAGTCCGATTGACTACTGCCCGCTCTGCAAACACACTGCTGTCCCACTCAATGACTACACATGCAGTCACGTGCCAATTAAGGAGACTACACGTGCAGTCTGGAGCCAATGTGCCGTTAAAGCCGCCAATGGGAATATTTTCAGTTCCCACTGAGCTGCGCCAATTGGTTAAGATGATCTGTGACCCACATGGTATCAATCACGTGTCAACCATGTGATATGCGTAGCAGGCAGGCGGAAATTCAGAAACCAAAAAAATAAATACATTTAAAAAAAAATTGTGCTGAAGCAGGGACACACCAACACACTCCTGCCGAGACACACTAGTGTGTCCCGACACACAGTTTGGAAAGCACTGCTTTAAAGGATATCAAGAGAGCAAAGCAAATTTGATGACATAAGTAAGTTAGAAAGTTGCTTAAATTTCCATGCTCTATCTGAATTATGAAAGCTTAATTTTCACTTAACCTTAACTGTCTTTAAGCACAAGAAACATTAAAATATTTGGTACAAAAAAAGATGGATTAGCAGAACTAGCGGTAACATAGGCTAAAAATAAGGAATTTAAACAAGCTTTATAGATATGTATATAGTAAAGAGAAACAGGAAATAATTATGAGCTCTCTGCCAAATGGTTTGTATCACGTTTTTGTGCCTGAGAGTGAGAATAACTGACAAGGAACACGATATGACCTCAACAAAAGGTGACAATAACTCCTCTTTTTTATGGAGATGTTTAAAATATGCACAAAGCATGTTTGTTATATCTCTACTGTGTTCCATCAATAAAATCAGGCGCACAGCATTCTTTTAGTATAATGGCTCTACAATAAAAAGGAGGAGCCCCCTGTGATAGAAATGGTTGGAACAATAATATTGTCAAGCAATGTTTTTAGGTTTTAAAACAATATAGTTTTAAATAAATTCCACCTTTTTAACAATTTTTTTTTTTAGAGTGTACCCCATGGGAAAATATGTATAATCCCTTATATTACAGTCAGTTTGTATACAATGAGCTCTGAAATAAAGAATACAGCCTGTAGTTACGTACACTGCAGCATGGCTCAATAAATACTGAATACCTAGAAAATGGCAGCTGGCAGCTATGAAAATAGTCTTACAAACTGGCATTCTACATGAAGACTGATGCAGATGTCACAGCCAGACCTGGCCCTTTGCAGCATTTATGGAACAACTTTGCATAAATTCCTTCCAGCAGCACTGGGAGTCCCTCAACATCTTACTTATGGATAACCAGCACAGCTGGACCACTGGTAAGGGGCAGAATAATCATGGGGATCACTGCTGTGTTATCAGGGCAATCAAATGACTAAATCCCTGCTTTAAGTATGTTATGCAACAGTGATTAAGTCCTTGGATGCCTTGTGTATTGGTACAATTAAAGTGTCAGTAAACCTCAAAAAATAATGTTATATAATTCTGCACATAGTGCATTATATTAGCGCAAACTTTATAAAACATAATATTCCCTTTGAATTTTTTAAAACAACGGCTGTTTTTCAGACCCGCTCTCTGTGCTCTTCTGAGCAGGTCTGGTTTTTTTACACAGCGCATCGGGCCAGCTGTATAGTCACAGCCCAGCCCGACCGCGCCATTATACACAGTGCAGCTTGCTCCTGCTCTGTCTGACAGCGGGAGCGAGCTGCACTTAGTGTTATGCCGCGGTCGGGCTGGGCTGTGACTATACAGCTGGCCCGATGCGCTGTGTGAAAAAAACAGACCCGCTCAGAAGAGCACAGAGAGCGGGTCTGAAAAACAGCCGTTGTTTTAAAAAATTCAAAGGGAATATTATGTTTTATAAAGTTTGCGCTAATATAATGTTATATAATTCTGCACTATGTGCAGAATTACATAACATTATTTTGGAGGTTTACTGCCCCTTTAAGGGATAAATCTATAATATTTGTGAGAGTTCCCAACAAAAAAAGGATTAAAGGGACTGTGTACCTTAATTTTGACTCCCTTTTAATTTGTTCCCATTTATTTATTTTACCTGCTGGAGTGTATGCAATTGTTTGCAAATAGCTCCTTTACCTTTATTTCAGTATTTGAATTGGCTGATTTTACCCGTGGTATCCCTACCAATACTAAAAGTTTCTATACTTACTTATTGGCTATACACAAGCAGTTTCAACATAGTTAGCAGAAGAAATTACACTCCCAGTGGCGGTTAGGAGTGATAAGTAATACAATGTAAATTTTAAATTGTTCTCTCTAAGGGGCCAGTTCATCAAGCTCTGCCCAATCGCATATGATCGGGTTGATTGACACCCCCTGCTAGCGGGCGATTGGCTGCGACTCTGCAGGGGGCGGCATTGCACAAGCAGTTCACCAGAACTGATTGTGCAATGATAAATGCCGACAGCGTATGCATTTATCGATGTGCGGCGGACATGATCGCTACAGCGGATCATGTCCGTCCCCACTTTTATAAATCGGCCCCTAAGCATTGTGCTTTGGGATAAGACATATATATGATAAGGAGGCATCTATGTGTACAGAAAAGTGATAAAATAAGGAGATCTAATTTATCTGCAATTTCAACCCATTTTAATGGGTTGTGGTTTCAAAGAACAAAACCAGATATTTCACATACAAAAATAAAACTAAAGCAGCAATTTCTCATACATTTTATACTTTGCAGCTGGTATAAAAAGTCACTGGAAACACATTAAGGGAGAAACAATGTATAGTGTGCTGTACCTTTAAGTTATAACTGCTGCTTAAACTGTTGTTAACTATATTTAAATGAATTCCATGGTTTATTACTCCAAACTTTAATGTATTTGGATGATATCCTCTAGAATTTTTCTCCATTGCTTTGAAAGATTTCCATTTCCTTGTGATGCTGAGTTTCCATTATAAGTTGATGATTATTTACATCTGGTTAAAACTGTGGTTTTTCTAAAACCACTAGTCATGAGAAAATATAAATGGTATTTCAGCTCAGGGAAACACAGTTCTCTTCAGCAAAGAAACACTAAGATTGTCTCGTAAACTAAAAATAAGTGCCTGTTTACCTCAGGATTAGGTGCTTTCCACTCCTACATAAGGCTGGAGCACCGTTTTCCCATAGAACCTCAGAGTCATCACGTATCTATACTATAATCGCGTTTGTAACGCGTCCGTTGGTGTCGCCAGTTGCGGACGCATCCTCAAAGAAATGTTGGCAGCGCAAGCCAACATAATGTTGGCTGTGCACAGCCAAAAGAATTCACCTGGATGCAGCGAAACTGCATCCACGTGGATACCGAAAATGGGAGGGTGGTGAAAAAATTCACCACCCTGCCATTTTCAGAATCCAAAGGGATGCAGCGAAGGCAAACCGAGCATTAATTTTTTTTTTTTTTTAAAATAACCGCAATAAGTATTAAAAAAATAAATAATCTTACTACACGCAATAAGTATTAAAAAAACTAACTGCAACTGCATGCAATTATTTAAAAAAAAGAAATAACCGCCCGTACTAAGTATTAAGAAAAAAAAAAAAACTAATAAAATTATTAACCCCTAAATCCGCAAACCCCAACATAGCAAACTATCTAATACATCTATTAACCCCTAATCTGCCAACCTCCCACAACGCATTAAACCTAATTTACCTATTAACTATTACACAGCCAAACCCCACAACGCAGAAAACTAATTTAACGACTAAGCCCCCAAACCTAACACCCCATAAATTAACCCCTTAATTATAATACAAAAATTACTACATTACAATAGAAAATAAAAAAATTACATTACATTAACCTAATTACAGAAAATAAAAAATGCTAACATTACAAAAAATAATAAACAATACTATCCAAAATAAAAAAATTAAACATAATCCCTATGAAAATAAAAAAGCCCCACAAAATAAAAAAAACCTAATCTAATGCTAAACTACCAATAGCCCTTAAAAGGGCTTTTTGCAGGGCATTGCCCTAAATAAATCAGCTCTTTTACATTACAACTAAACCAAGTCCCCCCTAACAGTAAAATCCCCCACCCACAAACCCCCCAAAATAAAAAAAAACTAACACTAATAAACCTCATCTACCCATTGCCTCTAAAAGGGCATACAGGTCTTTTTCACTGCCCTTAAAAGGGCATTCAGCTGTTTTTTGCAATTTGCCCAAAATAAACCCTAATCTAAAAAAACAACCCCCCCAAAAAAACAAAATAAAAAACTAACACTAAAGCCCCAAATAGGTACTCACGGTTTCAGAAGTCCGGCGGAGAAGGTCTTCTTCCAGGCGGGTCCATCATCTTCATCATCAGCGAAGGCGGCGCGGAGCAGAGGTCTGGAGCGGTCTTCTACGAAGTGATCCGCAGCAGCAGTCATCGGCAGTGGTGGAGGTCCTCGGCGAAGCATTGTGGTTTCTCTTCATGCGATCGTCCACCGCAAACTGAAGACTGAATTCAAGGTACCCCATACTTATTGGGGTACCTTTAATTCCTATTGGCTGAAATTTTCAAAATCAACCAATAAGATGAGAGCTACTGAAAACTTATTGGCTAATTTGAACAGCCAATAGGATTTCAGTAGCTCTAATCCTATTGACTGTTTTGAAAAATTCAGCAGCCAATAGGATGAGAGCTACTGAAATCTTATTGGCTGATTTGAACAGCCAATATGATTTTAGTAGGTCTAATCCTATTGGCTGTTTTGAAAAATTCAACCAATAGGAATGCAAGGTACCCCAAATTGATTGCGGTACCTTGCATTGAATATTTAGTATAACACGGACATCGGATTAAGAGGATACTCCATGCCACCAAGAACCACCGCCCCCTGCCAAGGACCGCCAATGCCACCACAGATGACCGCCGCCGAGGATCGTTACATCTGGGAAGACCGTTCTGGACCTCTGCTCCACGCCGCTTTCGCTGTGGATGAAGATGATAGACCCGCCTGGAAGAAGACCTTCTCCGCCAGACTTCTGAAACCGTGCGTTCCTATTTGGGGCTTTAGTGTTAGTATTTTTTTAAAATTTTTTTGGGGGGGTTGTTTTTTTAGATTAGCGTTTTTTGGGCAAATTGCAAAAGAGCTGAATGCCTTTTAAGGGCAGTGAAAAAGAGCTGAATGCCCTTTTAAGGGCAATGCCCATACAAATGCCCCTTTAGGGACAATGGGTAGTTTAGGTTTATTAGTGTTAGGTTTTTTTTTGGGGGGGGGGTGGTGGGTGGGGGGTTTTACTGTTAGGGGGGACTTTGTTTATTTTTAATGTAAAAGCTGATTTCTTTACCACAATGCCCTACAAAAATCCCTTTTAAGGGTTTTTTTCATAACAGATAACAATACATTGTAAATGTAAACTTATTTTTGCTTTGCTGTCTACAGTTTTGCTTTTGGTGCTGAGCTGGATATAGTTAGTTATTTGAGGGATGGAGTATTGCGAAATCTAGTTTTCACTCTGTGATACAGAATGTCCCATAAAGGCTCAATAAAATTTTGACCTGGTCGTTTGGAATGTTATGGTACAACATGCGACTTCTTCCTGTTCCTGAAACCAGTCCTGAATTTGTGTAGCTGTGTATATTAAACATTGTTATCCTAGAATATGGGAAAATACTGGTCCTGTAATACGGTCTCATATTTCCTGTGTGTTATAGACCCATGCAGCACAATCATCTGACCTTAAGGGACAGTCTAGTCAAAATTAAACTTTCATGATTCAGATAGGGCATGATTCAGATAAGGAATTTTAAACAACTTTCCAACTGACTTTTATCATTAAATTTGCTTTGTTCCCTTGGTGGTATTTTCAAAAAGCTAAACCTAAGTAGGCTCAAACTGATTTCTAATCCGTTGAAAACCACCTCTTAGCTCAGAAAGTTTTTCACAGTTAGACAGTACAAGTTCATGTGTGTCATATAGATAACATTGTGCTCACTCCCGTGGAGTTATTTAGGAGTCTGCACTGATTGGCTAAACTGCATGTCTGTCAAAAGCACTGAGATAAGGGGCAGTCTGCAGACCCTTAGATAGAAGGTAATCACAGAGGTAAAACATATATTAATATAACTATGTTGGTTATGCAAAACTGGGGAATTGGGTAATAAAGGTATTGAGGCCCATTTATCAAGCTCCGTATGGAGCTTGTTGGCCCTTGTTTCTGGCGAGTCTTCAGTTATGACCGCTGCTTCATAACCCTGTCCGTCTGCTCTGAGCAGGCGGACAGGAATCGCCACAATTCAACCCGATCGAGTACGATCGAGTTGATTGACATCTCCCTGCTTGCGGACCATTGGCCGCGAGTCTGCAGGGGGTGGCATTGCACCAGCAGCTCTTGTAATCTGCTGGTGCAATGCTAAATACGGAGAGCGTATTGCTCTCTGCATTCAGTGAGGTCTTGTGGACCAGATCCACACTGTCGGATCAGGTCCGCAAGATCGTTGTTAAATAGGCCTCAATATCTTTTTAAACAATAACAATTCTGGTGTAGACTGTCCCTTTATGACTATTATATTATCCCATTAGAGATCCCCTATCATGTTCAACAACTGGCAACAGACATTGTGGGTTGAATGCATTATTTGTCTTTCTTTAAATGGAAACTCACCAGCATATAGACAATAAGGTGGAAGGTAATTTATTAGATCATATTACATTTTTACATTGCTCAAGTTTTTATTACTTACACTAGTTTATGCGGCTTTGTGCGCTGCCCTTGGATACAAGAACAGCCCTGCCATAAATTCCAGCTTTGTGAACATCACAATGTAAAGTTATTGTTGACACTGGGTTGCTGAGGTGCTGAATTAATACTGAGGTCATTTTTGAAGCAATACGTTTGTAGAATTTAACAGCTATCCTAGGAAGTGTCCATCTGTATTTACTGGGAAAAACTGATTTGTGACTAGACTTTTGGATTTGGATCCTTCGTTAGGATCTGAATGCAAAAGTAAGCGCTATTTGGTTCTTTTCAGAGCCAAATTGATACTGGTTCAAGGTCACCACATTAAAATCTGGATTTGCACAGATCCTAATGTGGTGATCTTGCACCAAAATCAACCCAGCTCCGAAAAGAGACGAAAAGCGCTTACTTCTACATTCGGATCCCAACGAAGGATTTGAATGCACAAGTCTATTTCTGACTACTTTGCTGATACGGTTTTCCATGTTTAGCATATGATATTATTTGTTTAGACATTTCCTCCAGAAAAAAGAAATAATTCTGTATTTTTTGTGACAGTTTCACTTGCAATTTGGACACTAACTATTTTGCCTTATGGAACTCAGGGGTTGAACACAATCCTTTTTTCTACAAAATTAACCATTAAAGTGTATGGGGATTTTTGTACATAAATCATTTGGTAAGTTTTTCTAAAGGATTGAGATCAACCCTTCATATTGCTTTGAAAACTCACATATGAAAATGTCTGACCTATTTTATAGCTGATGCTATTTAGAATTGCTTTTATAATTGCAGCTGTATTTGTAGAAGCAATTTAGTTATCTTAAAAAACTAATTTTTCATGTCGTATTATTTTGTTCACCCCATGTTTTTAGTGATTTATTTTTACAGATTCTTTTCAACATTCTGGTCTTCACACACTGCAAACTCTTAACATCTTAAAACTCATAAACACTTGTATGTCTAGGGGCCTCACTATGAAGGCCAGATCATGTTCTCAATTAAATGAGTATAATTTCACCTATATTTTCTACAAATTAGTTTAATGGACCTTCCTGCTATTAACAGTTACGAAATCTAGGCGTCATCCTGGACTCATCGCTCTCCATGGACCGACAAATCAACGCTGTCTCCTCTGCATGCTTCTACATACTCCACCTGCTGCAAAAGATCTTCAAGTGGATCCCAACCGAGAACAGGAAGACTGTCACCCACGCCCTCGTCAGCAGCCGACTGGACTACGGCAAAGCACTCTATGCCGGCTCCACTATCAAGCTCCAAAAGAGACTCCAGCGCATACAGAACGCCTCGGCCAGACTCATCCTTGACATCCCTCGCCAATGCCACATCACCAAACACCTGCGGGACCTGCACTGGCTCCCCATCAACAAAAGAATAACCTTAAAGATTCTCATCCACGCATTCAAGGTCCTTCACAACATCGGTCCCGAATACATCAAACACCTCGTTACCTTCTACATCCCCGCCAGACAACTTCGATCGGCCGACCAAGCCCTCGCAGTCATCCCCCACATCAGGAAAACCACAGCGGGAGGCAGATTCTTCTCCCACCTGGCAGCCAAGACTTGGAACACCCTCCCGCTGCACCTCAGACAAGCTACCGCCCTAACAAAGTTCAGAAAGGACCTCAAGACCTGGCTCTTCGACTGAACTGCAACCCTTAGCGCCCTGAGAACCTTACGGGTGAACAACCACACTTTACAAGAACCCAATAGATAGATAGATAGATAGATAGATAGATAGATAGATAGATAGTGACGCCTCTAGACTAAGGGAGGCCTTAGGCAAAACTAAATTATGAGGTCCCTATTAAAGGGATATAAATCTTCAAATTTTCCTGTTGTGATTCTGACAGAACAAACAATTTTAAACATCTTTCAAATTTACTTCTTTTCTCAAATTTGCTTTATTCTCTTGGCATCTTAAGTTGAAGGGGCATACATGCTCTACTGGGAGTTAGCTGAACACATCTGGTGAGGCAATAACAAGAATGTACAACCACCAATCAGTAGCTAACTCCCAGTAGTGCATTGCTGCTCCTGAGCCTACCTAGGTATGGTTTTCAACAAAGGATACCAACAGAACAAAGCAAACTAGACAATAGAAGTAAATTAGAACTTTAAAATTGCATGTTCTGTCTGATTAATGGAAGACAAATTTTGGGCTTCATATCTCTTTAACACACAAAAGAAAAAGACTGTAATACTTAGCCCCATAAATTCATTTGTAGAAACAGAATATTTTTCATGCAAGGATCACCAAATCCAAGCCCTGAATTGTACTCCTGGCTAATAACTTTTAGCATTATTCTACACAAACACTGTTATCTTGGTCCTAAGAAGTATGTGGCTGGCTTAATATTCTTACTGGCTCTTAAAAGTGGAATACATTTGTCCTTTGTATATAAAAATACAGGGAAAGTCATAAAGAAATGTTGTTTACAAGAGCATTTCAAAGCAAACTAAAGCTATAAAATGGTAAAACCTGATATACACATACACACCGCTTGTATTTGCCATTACAAGCAACAGGTGCAATTGCTTCACAGGGGTCGATTTATAAAGCAGTGCATGCTGCTTCCGACCCACTCCGCTTCAGTTCCGCCTGAAGCGGAAGTTAAGAAGCAGCGGTCATAAGACCGCTGCTCCTTAACTTGTCCGCCACCTCTGAGGTGGCGGACAGCAATCAGCCCGCTGATTGATACCCCCTGCTAGTGGCCGATTGTCCGCGAATCTGCAGACTCCAGAACTGCTGGTGCAATGATAAATGCAGACAGCGTATGCTGTCGGCATTTATCAATGTGCGGCGGACATGATACGCTACATCGTATCATGCCGTCCGCACAATAGTAAATTTACCCCACAGTGTTTTCTGGTATCTAGGGGGTTAATATATTCAAACACAGCCTGCAACTGCTCACAATGTGGTTGCCAATAAAAAGCTGTCTAAGCAGGGGAAGGGCTCACAGCCTCACACAGGACTGCCAGCAGCTTAGCTAAAGTGACTGACTGAGGAAGGAGCAACTGTCACACTACCCTCTAGATCAGTTCTCTTTTTCTGCAGAGGAGAGATGTATGGTAAAAATGTACTGAGCTTTACTACCGTATGAGCCAGGCAGATAAAGCCAAGTGAGTGACTTTACATGTAAGCTGAAGGGAGAGCCCATATTTTTCCACTGCTGTCTGCAGTGCCTGCCGTCTCTACGCACTTCAGCTGAACAGAGGCAGAGCACTGAGCAGATTAGGCATTCATTAAACACAGTGAGCTTATTGCTGCAGAAATCACTACATTATAATGCGCCTGGACATTTCGGTTTCCCTCCCTGCTGATGCCTATGAATATTAGACTATATGACTGTGCTTGGAGGAAGCCAATGGACTGGGCTACTATGTCAGAACACCTGTTTGAGCTGAGAAAAAAGGGCATATTTTCCTATGCTCCTGTGCAAGCCCCCATCATGAGTGAGGCCTTAGGCAATCTCCTATTTGGTCTAATGGTAGCGCCTCCTCTGAGGGCCCAGTACATGAAAGCTTGTGCATGAAATAAAAAGCTATTTCTAAATGGTTAGAACACTACAACCACAACTGTAATGTTTTGACAGTGTTTCTGTGGTGCCAGGGTATCTTTCACAGTGGTACTCATTCTATGCACCAATAAATGAACTGGCACAAGGCAGATGTGTCGTAATTATTTAGAATAGAGAATCACTTTCACCTCAAGGGTACAAATCTTTTTGATTTGTGCAATTTTTGAGTTGGGAAGTTGCAGGAAGTTTTTTTGCCACATTAGATAAATAATAGTTTAATTACCTGTTTTAATGAATCTGAGTTAATTCTATGCCCACTGTCATTCTTGACAGTAAGTTATTTTGGTATTACTTAAATACATGTCTTATATAAATTAAATGATATATTTTACATACGTAACATTATTAAAGTAACATTTAATGATTCAGTAAATATTTTGTATAGGAAGTATGTTCAGTTAATTATAATTTTGTTAATTTACAGATTTATACAAATCACTTCTAGCATTTATGTTTATTATACATGAGTGGTTGACACCAGGCTTTCTACATTTATTGGCTGTTGGATAATGTGCATTTTTTGACTGCAGATGACCAGATATTTTACATGTTTTGCACTCATTCTCTAAGCCATAAAAAGTTATTGCATTATTACATGTTGGTTTACACCTACTATAAATATTTCTTCTGTGTTGTAAATTATTTAATTATATGTGATTTGCAATTAATACAAAAACAATATTCCATTATGTATAGCAAAATAGAAAGAACATTAAAATAAATTTATAAACGAAACAATACAGAAAGAATCCTTGACAAGTGTGGCATCCACTGTGCTTGGTATATTATATTATCTTTAACCCCTTAATGCCCTTAGGGCTGTCCATGCCATCCTAAAAGTGCTAGGCTTAAACGCCCTTTCTGCTCTCCTCCTCAAGTAAACACTGCTGGATCTGACTGGGGTCATTACTAGCAATGCATGCTGTCCCCAGGAGCCAATCAGCGCCTTTTTAGCCACATGATCACAGTGGTGATCATGTGACTTCCGATTTGTTGACGTTCGCGTCTGGGGCGGTTTGATTAGTTCCTTCAATGACTGGCTAAATAAAAGCTTTGTTTTGAAATTTGCAATTGATAAGGTCTTCCTTTAATTTCACAACGCAGAGAGATAAATTAGTACAGTATAGCAAACAAAGAATTGAGAGTTTTATTTAACTTAGACTTTATTGTTATTATCAGGTATTTGTAGAGTGCCAACAGATTCTGCATCGCTATAAACATAGTTGGTATACAGGATAACATTTATAGGGATCAAATGGGTAGAGGGCCCTGTCGAGAGTTGCACTGTTGTAGTTGGCTCTTATGAAGGCGATCTACTAACAGCTGGGCTTATAGGCTAACATTCTAAGGGGTTCAAGGGGAAAGCAATGGAGTTAGGAAAGGTTAGTGTTGGTTGAATGCATCCTTGAATAGTAGAGTCTCTAGGGAGCGCTTGAAGCTGTTAAAACTAGGGGAGAGTCTTGTGGAGCAGAGCAGGAAGTTCCACAATATTGGAGCCAGTCTGGAGAAGTCCTGTAAACGGGAATGTGAGGAAGTAACAAGAGAGGAGGAGAGTAGGAGATCATGAGCAGAGTGAAGGGGACGGGAGGAAGAGTATCTGGAGACAAGGTCTGAAATGTAGGGGGGAGCAGTGCAGTTGAGGGCTTTGTATGTCAGAGTGAGGATTTTGTGTTTAATCCTGGAGGCAAGAGGAAGCCAGTGAAGGGATTGACAGAGAGGTGTACAAACCAAGCATACTGCTAATTTCCATTTCCCTTTAAATGTACCAACAGAAGAGATTTTCAGTGTTTTCCCTGTTTGGCGTGATCAGTAGAGTCCTCTGTATTTAGATAGGGTTAATGTGAGGACTGCAAGTTAAGAAACACTGCTTTAATCTATTTATATTTGTTTTTGCAAGTTTCTCTGATTTATCTTACCAGCTTTAAGCTTGTAAAGTTGTCTCCAAACACAAGGCAGACTTACTAACTCGACATAGTATTAATGTATACAAAACAAGAACTGATCATAGTTTAAACTGTACTATAAACACTGCATTTTGATTCATATTCTCTCTAACTTTGTATTCAATTCCGATTTATTTTGCCTTTGTTTCATTGCAATACAAGTGTTTGACATAGTTAAGATGCCTGAAATTTGTGTAAGAAAACTCTGTAGAATCTGTTGGTTCTTTTATACATTTGGATTACATAACATAAAAAGAATATAATAGTGTTTCACACAAACAAAAGGATATGTGACTAACAAAATGTAAAACCTGATGAAACATGTATCATTTGACAAGTAGATAAGATTATGACACTGTTAGTCCACTTCATAAATGTATTGTTGTTGCATAAGGAAGTTCTTGTGAAGTGCTACTTTCTAATGAGTTTGAGACAGGGCGTATCATGACCTAGGCCATCAAGGCCCATTTTTAGGGCGGAAGATTTTTTACATACTTTTATAAGAAATCTGTAATTATTTATTAACTCATGGTGCGTTATAAGCCTGTACAAGCAGGCAGTGGCTTCTGTAGGGAGAGGAGGGCAGAGCAGGCAGAGATGCCAGCTGTAATAGCTGTTACTTCAAGTTTTGAAATCTTCCAGGGAAATGCAGCATCTTGAGCTGCCCCCTTTCCTCCACCAATCATTAACAAATGCTTATGTAGGGCAAAGGTTAGGCCCGACAAGGCCCAACTTTCTGTGTGTGCTCTGTATTCTAATGGAGGTGAGTGAGGCCTGACATACATTTCAAGCAATCTTTTTTTTTAACCCCTTGGCTTCATCAGGGAAAGTATATACAGGCTTGTTCTCCTACATTTTATTTTGTAATGATGCTTTAGGGCTCATTGTATTTTTATTTGTAATCGGTGAACCCATGTATATATGGTGTTTTAATTAAGAAAAATATTATAATATATGTAATATATTGGAAAAAAATAAATCTAGTATATAATGTTACACTGTGTGAAGAAGTTCTGCAGATGTACTAGTTGTAGGGCAAAGCAAATGTATAAGGAAATCTTATAAACTACATAATCATAAGTGGGTGCATCTAGAAACATAACCCAATATTTAAGCCCTGGTGAATATTTACATTGGCAATGCCATGAAAAAGGAAAACATGTTACACTCTGACCAAAAACATATTATGGCTAAAATAAAGTCCTAAAACCTGGGGTGGAGGCAGCCAAATTTTGAGTGCCTAGAGCAGCTCAAAACCTAAATATGCCACTGGTTTGAGGTGATTTAAATCCACAACCTCTGAGGAGGCAGAGCCATTACAGGGACAGTCTACTCCAGAATTTGTATTGCTTAAGAAGATAGATAATCCCTTTATTAATTATCCATTCCCCAGTTTTGCATAACCAACACTGTTATATTAATATCTTTTTTTACCTCTGTGATTACATTGTATCTAATCCTCTGCAAACTGCCCCCTTATTCAGTTCTTTTGACAGACATACATTTTAACCAATCAGTGCTGACTCATGAATAACTCCACATGAGTGTTCACAATTGCACACACAAACTAGCTGTCTAGCTGTGAAAAACTGTCAAAATGCACTGAGATAAGAGGCAGCCTTCAAGGGCTTAGAAATTAGCATATGAGCCTACCTAGGTTTAGTTTTCACAAAGAATACCAAGAGAACAAAGCAAACGAGATGATAAAAGTAATTTGGAAAGTTGTTTAAAATTGTATGCCCTATCTGAATCCTGAAAGTTTCATTTTGACTAGACTGTCACTTTAAGAAGCAGTTATCTTACAAAATGTATGTTTATCAACAAATACAGAGCATGCACAAGAAGTTAGAGACATGACAATCAAAACAAAACGTTTGAAACTTAGAGCATACAATTTAAAAACAAACAAACTTTCAATTAACATATATATGAGCCTGTGATTGGGTGAAGGCCTGTTTACCTGTTTTCACGCTAAGCAAGCATTTTTAAGTTCCCTGCTAAGCCACTGCCTGCAGGATGCAAATAGAGCTGTCATTACACTTGAGCAATAGCAAGAACCTGGCTCTCGTAACCCTAAATGAAATGGAACCCTAATTAATGTCATTGCTAACACCTGTATTTGTCCTACTATTTCATGTCAAAATGACTGCTGTGAAAAATGTCTATTACATCAGATTTGTGCAAGACATTCTTGAGCATTACATACACATGTGGAAAATTTTTAATTCATTGGAAACGTGCTAATAAAACCAACTTTCAATCGCATCATTCCATTCAAAATGTTAACGATCACAGAATTTGACAGAGATAAAATCGTACTTTTGCATCAGCAAGGCCACTCTCAAAGGGAAATAAGCAAACAAACTGGATACTCAAGATGTGGTATTCAAACTGTTAAAAAGAAATTTGAAGAATCAGGAAAGGTCAAGGAGAAAAAAAAAGGACTGAAAGGCCAAGAAAACTTTCAAAATCTGATGAGAAGTTTCTCAGAGTTTTTTTCTTTGAGAGACACCGGAAGAAGTCCAGCAAAGACCTGGCTCAGCATCTGGCAGCCTCATTAGGTTGCCAAGTTGACCCTTCTACAGTCCGAAGAAGCTTGATCAGGAATGGTCTTTGTGGAAGGGTAGCAGCCAAGAAACCAATTTTTCAGAAGGGGAACAGGGTAAAAAAGGCTAAGCTATGCTAAAGCTCACAAAGATTAAAAAGAAGATCAGTGGAAAAGAGTATTAAGAAGTGACAAATCCAAGTTTGAAATTTTGGGGCCCAAACGTCGACAATATGCGAGAAGAAGAGTTGGAAAAAGATTGAAGAATGAGTGCTTGCAACCTTCAGTGAAACATGGTGGAGGGTCTGTCCTGGTTTCTGCCAGTGGTATTGGCGATATTGTCCAAATTGATGAAATCATGAATGCTGTAAAGTACAGACAGGTTTTAATCCATCATGCCATTCCTTCTGAAAAGCACCTGATTGGGAATGGTTTTATTTTTTAGTGTGATAACGATCCCAAGTACACTGCTAATGCAGTAAAATGATATTTGGAGAGAAAAACAGCTGATAAGATACTAACAGTCGTGGTGGACTGGCCTCCACAGAGTCCAGACCTGAGCATTATAGAGGCAGTATGGGATCACCTGGACAGAGAAAGAAATAAAAGACAACCTAAATATAAATAAGAACTCTGGGAAGTGCTGAAAGAACAAAAAAGAGAAATTATTCACTGACACTATGTAAATATTCGGAAGATCACGCTATGGGGAAACTCACACTCTAGGAGGAATTCCACAAACGGTGCTGCTATCTCTCTATGCATAACTTATCAAATTCAACAGATAAGAGGAAGTATAGAAAAACAGAAAAAATGAGGAAAACATGAGAGATTTGGCGCACTACATTCATCAATTGATAAAACAACACTTATTTAAAAAACTAATATCCAAAATAGGTCAATACTGGTTATATCATCAGTCCACTCTGCCAGAAATTAAACTAGGGTTATAAGAAATGATACATTAACATAAACTGCGGAAATGGAGTGAGATTCCCAAATCAATGGAGACCATAACTGCATCACTGATTCCACTCATATAAACAAATCATTCCGGCATGACACAGGGACACATCTACCAAGTATTCCCGGCCGATAAGCAGGAACCTCTGCATCAGTCTGGAAGATGAGTATGTGGCCAATTAACACACAAACGTGTTTCGGCCCATATACGGGCCTTTGGCAACGTGACACATATTCTTTATATAGTCAATTATGTCAATCGCTCATGTCTTAAAGAAATGTATCCTTATTTTCTATTATGAAGATTACGAATATCCAATTTAGAGATAAGGGCATTCAAGATGGCAGTCACATCCGTATATCATGATGTAAACCCATGGTGAACAGAGACCATATATTTATGTTTACAAGTAACCCTAGTTTAATTCTTGCAGAGTGGACTGGTGATATAACCAGTATTGACCTATTTTGGATATTAGCTTTTTAAATAAATACTAATAAAGCGTTATTTTTTATCAATTGAGGAAGGTAGTGCGCCAAATCTCTCATTCCCTATATTGTTCCTTTTCATCCCCTTTTCACCTTTTTTTTTTTTCTCTCCTTTTTTTCTATTTTTTTTCTTTTTCTATATTTTCTCTTATCTGTTAAATTTGATAAGTGCAGAAAGAAGCCTGGTATTATATACAAGAAGAATAATTCAGAAAACTTCAGGACAGTCTCCCCAAAAGAGTTTAAGATGTGCTTAGTGCCAAGGGAGTTCGAAACTAAATAATGACTTTTGCCTAAAGAAGCCATTTTGTTCTTAAAATTGTGTTTTTTATATCATTTGTGTACATATTTCTTGTATTTCCTGTTTGTATCTTAAAGGAACTTAAAACAGTATGAACTAACATACGTTTCTAAATATATAATGCAGCCAAAGCTTACCTGCAAAGCGGTTTCTAATTTAACCCCCATTAACCCCTTTTATTCAGGCATAGTTTTGTTTGCAGCAAGCTCTTCCCTGGGCATTTCCATATATGGAAGGTGCTATCCAGGCCATAGCTTCAGCAGAATGCACTCATGCACATGCACGGTAGGTACAGTCACATGACAACTGACTATAGCAGTGCACAATATAATACTAAAGCTTTCACAAAGCATGTGATGTTATCCCCATGGAATCAAGCAAGCCTCTTGTCAACAAACAATAGCAGTACCTGCTGTCACTTCTCAACCCCCCTTAATTGCATAAGTAATTATTCTCACATGCTCACTTTGTTACTTGACACTACAAGGTTTGGAGAACAACACTGATAAGAGGGGGGGTGAAGCAAGCTACACATGGCAACACTAAAGTGTAAGTAATTTTGCAGATTATTGGGAATTTTATTAAAATACGTATAAGCTTTTTTTTGCACTTTTTTTCGCACTTTTTTTCACACACTGTTTTACCTCAGTTGACAATGATATAATATGGACATAACTGAATTTTTTTTATTGGCACTTTAATAAAGAGACTGAAAAATAATTATAGATGGTCATTAAAACGTTGCTCAAACAACAAATCTAATGGTGGCCTAAGACTTTTGCTCAGTACTGCATATATATATATATATATATATATATATGTATCAAAGTCTCTAGGGATTTGCACTCTCACTTCCGAAAGTCAATGCCAGGGTGTCAAGTACATAAATAGCATATAAAAAATAGCAGATCCCCACTCACGGGACTTTCAAAGTGTTGCAATTTATTGTGAACAGTGACGTTTCGGGGATCAAACCGTCCCCTTCATTAGACCACCCTGATCTGATTGGTCTGATGAAGGGGATGGTTTGATCCCTGAAACTCCACTGTTCACAATAAATTGCTACACTTTGAAAGTCCAGTGAGTGCGGATCTGCTATTATATATATATATATATATATATATATATATATATACGGTATAAACACTGTATATACACACACACACACACACACATATATATATATATATATATATATATATATATATATATATATATATATATGTGTGTGTGTGTGTGTAATAGCACCACCTTAGAGTAGTAGTATTTGTATTTTGTTTTTCGACTACAAAGATTACTGTATATAAAAGATTACCACCTCAACTGAAAGGTGGTACTTAGCAACGACCATATACACGACTATATCTTTCAATGTAATACATTCTGGATAGCTTTGATAAAAATCCAGTTTTAATCTTTCCTTGTGATTGGATAGGTCCCTTATCATGTGACCTAGTAAATTACTGATTGGGTGAGAATGTGGTTCCACTTTGATTATGGCATTCTTAATTATAGAAGTATCCATAAACGTATTATAATGGCATAAGTGCCAGAATAGCCTCTGGCAAGCACCAGTGAATCATAATGATAATCATGAATGACTTTGCAATTGCTTCATAGTTACTGGAAAACAGAAGAAAAGAGAGCGCAACCACGACTCAAGGTAAAACATTTTATATTTCCACTTTGCGCATATACATAAGTTGCACTTACAAGATATAAATAATACAAGCGCCTTTGCAACACACAATTTACGGCACACCGGATGCCGTAAATTGTGTGTTGCTCTAAAGGCGCTTGTATTATTTATATCTTGTAAGTGCAACTTATGTATATGCGCAAAGAGGAAATATAAAACTTTTTACCTTGAGTCGTGGTTGCGCTCTCTTTTCTTCTGTTTCCAGTATCGTTGTTGACTGAACACTCCTTAGTGTTCAGTGAATTGTGAAGCAGCACCACGCTCGTAAGAATACAGGAGAGAGTCTTCATCAAGTAGAAGCAGAGTTTCTGACGGTAATTAGATCTACCATATTCCCTGAGACATTAAGGTGATATGAAGTCAGTATATTCTTAACCATTGTTGGAATTAATTGTTCAAGATTGTAATATTTGTAATATATATCATTTTTTTGAATTCTAAATATATTCATCTTCATCTCAAGGCTATTTTTAATTGTTTGTACTTAAGGGTAGTAAGACTTTGAATGCAATAGAATATTTATATATATGAAATTCATACAAAACAATAGTCAAAGTGTCTTAAACAGTCTTATTTTATGAAAAACCTATTATTGCAATTTTTGGTTAGCAGGTTTTTTTTGTAAAGTGTGCTTCATACTTAAATACACTATAAAATTCTTTATTCATCTACACCAAACTTGGCATCAAAAAAGATAATTTTCTAATATGCCTTTGGCAAAGATATTCCCTATCTGGGAGTGTCTGGAGAGATTATCCTGGTATTAGTGAAACTAGGTAGTTTTGTTCATTACATGTAGTGCAAAGATTGGCAAAAAATAATTTCAAACAAGCATTGTAAATAAGGTTTATCTATCAAACGTATTAAAAGAAGAGTTACAAAAGTGGAAATAAAATAACTCATTATTTCACATTATCCAATGTACCTATATTATTTTATTTGCTTCCTTCTCTTGTTTTCCTTTGCTTAAATAGTCTATCTAGGCACTCTCAGGATCAGGTTTCATGCCCCTATAAAGGGATATAAAAGTGAAAAATGAAAATGCTCTAGTATGTTAGAGTATTTTATTATTGCACTATTGCTTGTATATAACTATGTGTTTAACCCCTGCAAAGGGAATAAGCACATAGTTAAAGTCAGCTCCAGAGCAGCAATGTACTACTGGGAGCTAGCTGAACACATCTAGTGAGATAATGACAAGAGAAAAATGTGGGTAGACACCAATCACCAGCTAGCTCATAGTAGTGAAGGATATGTACACATATATTCTTTTTCAACAAAGGATACAAAGAGAACAAAGCAAATTTGAAACCTGAAGTGAATTTAAAAGTGTTTTAAAATGACGTATTTTGAGTTACGTACGTTTCATTTTGACTTTGCTATTCCTTTAGTTACTTGATGTTGTATGATATATAAATTTGTGTTTTTGTTTACAAATGTTAGGCAATATCCCTCTGTTAACACTAGGTATTTCACATCTAACTATTAAAGATTAAACTATTCTTTAATACATTACTTATTTTGTACTAATTCCAGCACTAACAAGTAAGTCCATTGTATGTCACAAAAGTTCTAACATTATAGAAACAGCTGGTGCTTCTTACCAGTGTAAAAGTGTAAACGTCTTCAGTTACTTACCAGTAAATATAACCAACATTCTTATATATATACCATAACATTACATTCAAAATACAAGGAACTAGTTAGGAAAACAGTTGTGCATAAGCACATGTTTATACATTTTACTATAATCTATTGTTAACACTATTTATACATTATCTGACACATTTGTAAATCGAATTAAACAGGACACTGCTTAGGAGAAAAGACATGACACATTTTGTTGCTATATATCTGTATATATCGACACACAATAGGTTTCCTCGTTTTAAACAGACAGACAATGCACCCAGATATAGGGTTGCCAGCTTTCCTCCACAAAAACACTGAACAATATCTAGGTTACTGGGGCCAATGGAAGATGGGGTCACACAAAACCCACCCTAAAAGCCCCAATTGTTTATATAACCATGTATATTTTTCAGAAATGAGCAGCCATTTTATCCCTTAGCTGCCAGTAACATTCAAATCAATAATTGTACATCTTTGATTGCCAGTAACACACATAAACAGTAGTGATTTGACCCCCTTGACTTCGTTCAGGTTCTTAATTGTAATGCATTGAGTCATAGGAGGTCATTTACTTTATATTTATGTGTCCAGTAGGTTTGTATAGATTCCACAAGACAGCCTGCTAAAATACTGGACTGTTTGGTTGAATACTGGACAACCATACCCAAATAGAGGATTAATGAAACAGGTTTCCTGGTTTTAAGCACAGGCAAATAATGCAAAGTGGTATATTATATGTATTACCCCCTTGTGAGCCAGAGATGGCTGCATTGCTTTCAGACTTTTCTGGCAACTAAGCAGTTAAAGTAAGTATGAAAATGATATTCTGCTTTGTCCTTTTCTTGTCCTATTTTATTTTCCCACCTTAGTTTGCTCTTAAGAACATCTGAGAAAAGAAGAGTTCCCAAAAATACAATGTGCTGTAATAATAGATAAATTGTGTTTTCTTAAAGCAAACAACAATACCTTTCATCCAGTTCAAAGTCTTCACCTTCAGGCATTTCTGCCTTTTTTTCCCAATACGTCTTCAGAGAACAATATAATCCCGGTATAGACGTGTCTTGTGAACTTAACCTTGGCTGTAGAGGAGACTTTGGGACAAGATGACCAAGGCTTGCAGGCTGGCTGCTTAGAAAGTCTGTGTTTACAAACCTCCTGTGTCTCAGGCTGTGTTGAATGAAGCTTAGAGCAGGATGTGGATGATTGGCTGATATAAATAGATCTGGCTGTAAGCACAGAGTATTCAGCAGCTCTGCTGCCTTCCCAGGTTGCTGGCATGTCACCCAGTGGTGTGCCGAGACAACACCCATGTTATTGGACCTATACTACATCACACGACCTGACATATCTCATGTGCAGACAAACATTAATAAGGCTGCAGTTAACGCAGGATGAGCCTCCTTACTAAACAGTGTCTGAACAGTTAACATCACACACAGACAAATGTCAGCACTCTGATGTCTCTGGTTAGTTCTGGCATTCTGCGGTAACAACACCAGGGAAATATTGTGTCAGTAGGCAGTAGTTATGACACCATAATATTGTGATGCTACTGATACAGAGTGCTTGACTAGTGTTTAAAGTTACCCAATTGATTTTATTACATTAAAGGGACATGAGACCCAAAACATTTATTTCAGGATTCTGATAGAGCATGCAATTTTAAACAACTTTTTCCTTTACTTATGTCATCAAATTTGCTTTGCTCTCCTGGTATTCTTTAAAAATGAAAAGTAGGAGTTCAGGAGTGTGCACGAGTCTTTAACACTCTATGGCAGCTGTGTTTGCACAAATATTTGTAACAATGTTATACTTTGTTGCAAACACTAATGCCATAGAATGCAAAAGATACGTGCCCACTCCTGAGCTCCTATAATTCTACTTTTCAACAAACTCAGAGAGAAGAAAACAAATTTAGTAATAGAGGTCAATTAGAAAATTGTCTGAAATTGCATGATCTAAACCATGAAAGTTTAATTTCACTTTCAATTTTCCTTTAGACTATGTAGTTTAAAGTATACTCACTGCACAGTCTGCACTGTCGTTTATTTGTGGTGCTACTGATATGGAGTGATTGACATTAGTGACTAAAGTGTGCATATAGGTTACCCAAATTATTTTATTACATTAAAGGGGCATGAAACCCAAACATTTTCTTTCATGATTCAGACAGAACATACACTTTTAAACAACTTTCCAGTTTACTTCAGTTATCTCACTTGCTTCGTTCTTTTGGTATTCTTTGTTTAAAAGAATACTTAGGTAGGCTCAGGTTCTGGGAGCTAGCTGCTGATTGATGGCTGCATATGTATATCCCTTAACAGTGGCTTACCAATGTGTTTAGCTAGTTCTCTGTAGTGCATTGCTGTTTCTTCAATAAAGGATACCAACAGAATGAAGCAAATTGTTAATAGAAGTAAATAGGAAAATTGTTTAAAATTGTTTACTTTATCTAAATAATTAAACAACTTGATGTTTCATGTCCCTTTAACAGTTCTCTTGGTATCCTTTGTTGAAGACTAAATCTAAGTAGGCTGATAGGAGCTCACAAGCTTGCCCGTGTCTATTGCAGTATATGGCAGCAGTGTTTGTAGCTATGTATAACACTGTTATAAACACTGCTGTCAGAAAGCTAAAGGCACATGCACACTCCTAAGCTCACCTAGGATTTCTCTTTAACAAAGGATACCATAAGAACTAAGCAAAATTGATAATAGAAGTAAGTTGGAAAGTTGGTTAAAATGTCATGTTCTATCCAATCAATTAAAATTTCATTTTGACTTTTCTGTCCCTTTAATAGCATGGGAGAAGGTATTGCCATAACACCCACAATAAATTGACAATATATAGTAATCCCAGCACACACACATATTGTATATGTATTCTCTATATATTCACACTAATGTAGATATGGTAAAAAACAATATATACAATACACAATCCCCAAAACACTCACTTAATCATACTAACATTTATAAAAAAATAAATACCCAATGTGTCCCAAGAGAGAAACTATGCGTTATCACTAGGGTCCACTGCTCATTCCAAATGTAGCAAATATCCTATCGATAGCTATATCAGTTCAATGGATGTGACACTGTAATATACGTGCATAAACACCTTTATGAATCAATGCAGTCACTGTCACTTTAAATAAATGTCATTCCTCTATAGGACCGAGGGCCCAATTCTAAAAAGCTCTCTGGGCTGGTGAGATTCTATAAGAGTGTTCACCAGTCTTTCTATTTCACTGGTGGAACTACATCATAGTTGCCAACATTTAAAAAAAATAATCCAGGGACACTTTGCAGCAGAGCAAGCAAGCGGGTTACTGGAGTATTGACGACCTCAGGGACATTTCCAGGGACAAAAAAAATCCAGGGACATACAACAAAATCCAGGGACTGTCCCTGGAAATCAGGGACTGTTGGCAACTATGCTACATAAAGCCATATACTGCATTTTTATATGGGAAGGAGATGCATACATTACTAAAGTGCACAATAAAAATTGAAATTTAAAAATATTACAAAATGAATAATTGAATCATTCACACAAAAATACTCAGGGAAACTTGTATTGTTAAGCTACATCAAAAATCTTAACAAAACTTCACCAAAAATCGTATTTTATCAAAAAACTTAAAATATGTATGTAAATTACACAGAAATAAATCATATTAAGGTACAGTGCACTGACAGCGTTATTTGATTTGCATTAGGTGGAATATTAAAGTTTAAACATATGCGGAGTCTTCCTCTGAACGTCATCCTGCATTGTGAAATTTTGTGTAACAGAGAGCTCTCATAATGAGCAAGATAACAAGTTTTGCAGTATGGCTATACCGCTTAAAAAACAGCCTTTGAGTGTGGAATGGTCAGCTACTCTGTATTAGAAGGTGCGGTATGGCTATTTCGCTAGCGTTATAGCTTATCCCGCAACAATCCATTCGGCAACCAAAGACCAATAGTGATGGATTTTCCAAAACAAAAATGTTTCACAAAACTCATAAAAAATATGTTACAAAGTACGCTAACATCCATAAACTACCTATTAATCCCTAAACTGCCCCCCCCCTGCATCGCAACTAATAAATAAACCTATTATCCCCTAATCTGCCATCCTCCTGCATCGCGACTACTAAAATAAAGTATTAACCCCTAATCTGCCACCCACCCACATCACCAACACTAAATAAACCTATTAACCCCTTATCCGCTGTCCACCCACATTGCCAACTCTAAATAAACCTATTAACACCTAAAATGCTGCCCATCCACATCGCGACTATCTAAAATAAAGTATTTACCCTAATCCGCCATCCCCCCACTTTGCCAACACTAAGAAAAGCTAATTAACCCCTAAACCGCCATCCCCCCACATTGTGACTCCCTAAATAAAACTATTAACCCCTAAACTGCCAGCCTCCCACATCGCAACAAACTGAATTAAAGCATTAATCCCTAAACCTAACACCCCTTAACTTTAAATTAAAGTTTTCATATAGCTACCTTAAAATACATAAAAATTTACCTGTGAAATAAAATAAACCTAAGATTAAACTATAAATAAGCCTAACATTACTATTTAAAAAAAATAAAATACCAAAAATAAAAAACCTAAATTACTAAATTTTAAAATCCTAACACTAAAAAAAAAACCCTAACATTACAAAGAATAACAAACTCTAAAATTACACAAAATAACAAAATCTTACATTACAGAAAATAACAAACGAAATTATCCAAAATGAAAAAAGATATTCCTAATCTAATACCCCGTTTAAAATAAAAAAGCCAACACAAAATAAAAGCACACGCTAATCTTTTAGTGCACTTTAAAATAAAAAAACCCTAATCTATAAAAAAAAAGCCACCCCAAAAATAAATTCTATCACTAACCCCAAAATCGGTACTCACCATTCTTGAAGAGCGGCGCTCCATCTGCATCCAGCGCGGAACCATCTTCAATCTTCATCCTGGCGGAGTGGAGGCGAATCGGCGGCTGTTAAAATCAGCCAAAAGGATTTAAGCAGCTTTCATCCTATTGGCTAATTTGAATTTTCAGCCAATTGGAATGCAAGGTACTCCAATATAAAAGGGGTACCTTGCATTCAATCTTCAGTGTGCGGTGGACGATAGTATGAAGAGGATCCTCCACGTCAGATGACCGTGCCGCCAATAATCCGCCTCCGCTGCCTCCGCTCCCCGACACTGGGATGAAGATTGAAGATGGTCCCACGCTGGATAAAGATGGAGCCGCCTGGAAGAAGACCTTCACCGCTGGACTTTAGGAATGGTGACTACCTATTTCGGGGTTGGTGTTAGTTTTTTTTTAATTTCTTTGGGTGTGTTTTTTTTTTTTGATTAGGGCTTTTTTTATTTTAATGGGCACTAAAGGAGCTGATTGCCTTTTAAAGGCAATGCCCATACAAATGCCCTTTTAGGGGCAAAGGGTAGATTAGTTGTTTTTTTAATGAGGTCTTTTTTATTTTGGGGGATAGTACTGTTATGTAAAATAGCTAATTTCTTAATGGCAATGTCCTTTTAAGGGCCCTTTAAAGGGCTATTGGTAGTTTATTGTTAGTTTAGGGGGTGTTTTTATTTTGGGGTGGCTTTTTATCTTAAAAGGGGTATTAGATTAGGAATATATTTTTATTTTGGATAATTTCATTTGTTATTTTCTGTTATCTTAGATTTTGTTATTTTGTGTAATTTTAGAGTTTGTTATTTTTTGTAGTGTTAGTTTTTTTCCGTAGTGTTAGGATTTTTAAATTTTTAAATTTAGTTTTTTTTAATTTTTGGTATCTTTTATTTTTTTTTAAATAGTAATGTTAGGTTTATTTATAGTTTAAGCTTTTTTTTTTATTTTACAGGTAAGTTTTTATTTATTTTAAGGTGTTTATATTGTAAATTTAATTTAAAGTTAGGGGGTGTTAGGTTTAGGGGTTAATATTTTAATTTAGTTTGTCATGATGTGGGGGACCAGCGGTTTAGGGGTTAATCGGTTTATTTAGGGAGTTGCTATGTGGGGGGGACAGTGGTTTAGGGTTTAATAGCTTTATTTAGTGTTGGTGATGTGGGGGGATGGTGGATTACGGGTTATTAGACTAGGGGTTTACGTTAGGATTTACAAAACTTCTTTTTTTACAAAACTTTCTTTTTTCCATAAACTTCAATGGGGAATGTGTTAATGGGATCACCATTTCGCAATCGCAGGTTTTAATTTTTTTACATTTTTTTTCTCCATTGATCTCTATGGGGAATACATGCACGAGAACTTGGTTTGTGTGCAGTATGGGGCTTACTGCACCATACCGCCAGACAAAAGAAAGTTTTAGGGTGACTTGTAATGCCGGTGGTATGGAAAAAGCGGTACAGCCCCATTTCACGTGGGACAGCCCTTTTTTTTTTATAGAATTACATGAGGGCTGCCCCTGTGAGTGTTAGAGTAGAAAACAATGTCTAGACCATCAAAGTTTTTAGCATCGGCCCCTAAAAGTTAGCATATGATTGCGTGAACATATACATCAGCAGCACCATTCCCTGTAAGGTGTGTGCACAGCTCAATTCAAATGGTGCACTTCAATTTAAGGTAAGCGCGGGGGTTTTATTTAGCAGCAGTGGTCTGGGGGTAGCACTAAATATCAGCGCTGAAAATGTATTTCAAACAGAAACAGCCAGCGCACAGAAAATGTTTACGGACAACACGCAGGCTTCTGATAAGTGGAGCATATGCTCACTAAGCAATAGGCCCTATTGAAAGTGCAGGTGCAGTCTGCCCCCAGTTCCCGCAGCTCCACTTCTTCCGGTCCCAGGGTTCCCCTCACTAGGTGGAGGTTTTCAGGTTCACTCTAGTCCCGGGGTCCTCCTCGCAAGAGTGATGTTCTTCAGTTCCCTCCGTAGAAGCTCCTTCCAGTCCCTGGGTCCCCTTCGCTAGGTGGATGATCTTCAGAAAGTGACTGGGCTCTGGACCCCTCAACCGCTCAGTACAACTGAGTTCTAACAAGCATGTTCTCAAAATATACAATTTGTAAGATTTCAGACTACTACCAGGCCATGTCAATTTTATATTTTTATTATAAAGGATAGTAGTTTTTGTGACGTCATGCTATTTGGCACCTAGCCCCCAGTGTTTTTGTCAAGACCAGTTTACACTGTTGTCATGAAATTATGCTATTTTCTACAGGGACAGGGTACTGAAAGTCAGACACATCATGGGGTATTATTAGTATCTGCAGCTCCTTTGATGTTCCTCATGCTGGGCACATGGGGTATTACTAGCAGAAGCTGTATGGAAGAACACTTACTGGTACACTCTGTGCAAAGGGGTAATTACTGGCAGGGAGGGTCTTATAGCACAAATCCTGCTGGTACCCACTCTCCCTTAATTTGGGCACTAACATTATTTTATGTGAAGAGATATATTGAGCAGCACCTACTGTTATCTTGTTTTTCTCTGCTTGTAATACTGAGTATATTAGAGCTAAATGAACTTATAGGTGAGCATCTACTGATGTTATTTCCTACACAATCCATCAGCCTTTAGTACCCTTTTACTGTGCACAGCTTGTTTCTCACCCTGCTAATATGGGGAGAAGGGTTCTCAACCAATGGGTTAGCAAGGGGAACTATAATTTCCAGTGGAGGGCCGGTGACTGATGAATGTCATTTAATACAAGTGATACATAGGGTTTTAAAATAGACTTTCTGGGACTGAACCCCTAACTCAGGCTTAAATGGCAATGTCCCTGCTATTAGAGAACCCTGTGTTCCAATAGTGACCCGGTAATAGCATATTAAACCACAATGGAGCAAATAACTCCCCAAATAAGGGTCAAAGACAGCCCAGGTTGCTACTAGGCGATTATAGTGAGTGATTCAGAATCCCTTCAGCTGTCAGTCGATAGGTCCTGTAATGGAACATGATAGCATCTGTGTTACTTTGTGAGTGTTCAGCAAGTGTATAGAAACCCCATTCATCCTCTTAACCCTAGTAATACATGTGCCAACATAAAGCTAAATAAGAAGGTTCATTATAACTGTCATATGCTCATAGATCTCTCAATAAATATACGTGATCATTTTTATCTATTACTATTATAGTGTAAATAAATTATTCTTTCTTTTTTTTGTGATGTGCTGATTTTTTTTTTTTTAATTATGCATAGTTAGAATGAGTCAACACTTCACTTTATGATCAGGGATAGGCACAGACAAAGGCTGTGGCGGACATTTTCCAAAGTATAGACCTTAGTGAAGGACACCAAAGTAAATTTCAAATTAAAAATATTATTTTATAATGCTTGGTGTTTTTATACTGATGCAGATACCACTGATTCTATAACTAGCCCTCTTCTGGCTATACCAATGTGCCAGTGTCACTACTGTGTAATTATATAGTGCTGGATGTTATTATACTGATGCAGATACCACTGATTCTATAACCAGCCCTTCTCTGGCTATACCCATGTGCCAGTGTCACTACTGTGTAATTATATAGTGCTGGGTGTTATTATACTGATGCAGATACCACTGATTCTATAACCAGCCCTTCTCTGGCTATACCCATGTGCCAGTGTCACTACTGTGTCATTATATAGTGCTGGGTGTTATTATACTGATGCAGATACCACTGATTCTATAACCAGCCCTCCTCTGGCTATACCCATGTGCCAGTGTCACTACTGTGTCATTATATAGTGCTGGGTGTTATTATACTGATGCAGATACCACTGATTCTATAACCAGCCCTTCTCTGGCTATACCCATGTGCCAGTGTCACTACTGTGTCTTTGTATAGAGCTGGGTGTTATTATACAGATGCAGATACAAATCCAGTATTTCACTTACATAACTTATCACCCAATATCATTAACAGTCTCTTGACAATCCACTAACTTTATTCACACTACATATTTTTTTTTCTTCCTATTTTCTAATCAGAAAGAAAATATATACTAAGGTTGTGGTGGACACTGAAAGGGCTGGTCACAGACACCAGTGTCCATGTACGGACACCTTGCCTATCCTTGTTTATGATGCCAGAATATTGTGTGTGGGTGTATGTGAGGGTTAGTGAGGGTGTGGGTGAGTGCATGTGTCTGGGGTGTGTGCGTGTTTATATGTGTGGGGTTGAGAGTTTGTGTGTGTGTGGGAAAGTGTGTGAGAGAGAGTGTGTGTGATAGGGAGTATGTGTGTGGGGAAGGGAGAGTGTGTCAGAGTATACGTGGGAGAGTGTGTCTGAGAGAGTGTTAGGGTGTATGTAGGAGAGATTTTGTTATAGGGTGTGGGAGAGAGTTGTGAGAAAGTTTGTGTGTCGGAGAGTGTGTGTGTGTCTGGGAGAGAGTGTATGTTTATTTATTCCTACTTCATTTAAATAGAGGGCAACATACTAGACCATCCACCCTCACATGATGCTTTTATGATGTAGTTGTCTACTACATTTTGACAATACTCCTTAATAAAGTGCGCACACATTTTGGTTACTTGGCCAAAAATTGCACAGGCAAACGCTTTTGCTCACACTGCTCAAAAAAATTAGATAACATTGATCAGCAGTACCTTTAACAACGATATAGCATTCCACAATGGAACTCCAATTTAGCACAAACACTCGCCTAGATTACGAGTTTTGCGCTAAACAGGGTGCGAAACTAATGTCAAAAAAGTTGCGTTAATTAACTCTCCATAGCGCTTCCATTATGAGTTACTGAAAAGCCTCCTTGTGAGTGCAATATGGTGGCATTAAACTCCATACCGCACAAAATCCAAGGGCTGACTTGACGTGCTCATGCACACTTCCCCCATAGACATTAATGAGGAGGGAGTGTTAGAAAGAAACCTAACACCTGAAGTGTGGAATGAAAAATCTCCGAAATGTAACTCCATTGATGTCTATGGGGATAAAAAAGTTACGTTTAAACCTAACACCCTAACATAAACCCCAAATCTAAGCACCCCTAATCCGCCGCCCCTGACATTGCAGACACTAAAAAAAGTTATTAACCCCTAATCGGCTGCTCTCGACATCGCAGACCCTAAATTAAATAATTAACCCCTTAAACCTATGGCCTCTCCTATTGTTGCTACTAAATAAACCTATTAACCCCTAAACCTCCGGGCCCCCACATCGCCGATACTAAATAAACCTATTAACCCCTAAACCTCCAGGCCCCCACATCGCCGCTACTAAATAAACCTATTAACCCCTAAACTGCCAGCCCCCCACATCGCAAAAAACTAAATTAAACTATTAACCCCTAAACCTAACAGCCCCCTAACTTTAAATTAAAATTACAATATCCCTATCTTAAAATAAATAAAAACTTACCTGTGAAATAAAAAATAAACCTAACATTAAACTATATATTAACCTAACATAACTATTCTAATAAAATTAAAAAATACTACCAATTAAAAATCTAAATTACAAATCTTTAAAAACCTAACACTACGAAAAAAATAAAAAAATCTAAAATTACAAAAAATAATAAACACTAAATTACGAAAAATAAAAAACACTAAGCTTACAAAAAAGTAATAAACGAAATTATCAAAAATAAAAACAATTACACCTAATCTTATAGCTCTATAAAAATAAAAAAGCCCCCTAACTTACAATAAACTACCAATAACCCTTAAAAGGGCCTTTTGTAGGGCATTGCCCTAAGTTAAACAGCTCTTTTATCTGTAAGAAAATACAAAGTCCCCCAACATTAAAACCCACCTCCCAACCAACCCCCCAAAATAAAAAAACTCTAAAAAATCCTAAACTACCCATTGCCCGTAAAGGGGCATTTGTATGGGCATTGCCCTTAAAAGGGCATTCAGCTCTTTTTTATTGCCTTTAAAAGGGCATTCAGCTCTTTCCCAAGTGCCCAAAAAACCCTAATCTCAACCCCCCCCAAAAAAAAACAAAAACTAACACTAACCCCAGAATATCTACTCACGGTTCCTGAAGTCCGGACATCCATCTTCATCCAGGTGGTGAGAAGTCTTTATCCAGGCGGCAACACCTTCATCCATCTCGGGGACGTCTTCTATATTCATCCGGACTTCAGGAACCGTGAGTAGATATTCTGGGGTTAGTGTTAGTTTTTTTTTTAAATCTTTTGGGTGGGTTTTTTTTTTTAGATTAGGGATGGGCACTTGGAAAAGAGCTGAATGCCCTTTTAAGGGCAGTGAAAAAGAGCTCAATGCCCTTTTAAGGGCAATGCCCACACAAATGCCCCTTTAGGGTTAGGTTTTTTTATTTTGGGGGGTTGGTTGGGTGATGGGTTTTACTGTTGGGTGTTAGTTTTTTTAAAATTTGTAATTTAGGTTTTTAATTTGTAGTATTTTTTTAAATATATTTTTATTGAGGTTATTGAGAGTGTACATAATATAAACACATATTTTCACACACAAAAAATGAGAGCAGTACAATACATTAGCAGCCATGTAAAAAATAGCAGGCCAGACGGCTTTAGGATTTAAGTTGCTTTAAAATTTAACTTAAAACCTTTACATACACTGGTGATGAAATAGTTATGTCCAAGTAAGATATACTATAAAATTAAACATAGTTTGTAGCAACACATTTGAGAGAGAACTGTTCATTTTAAAACCTCGTTTTAGGGTAGAGTCGAGGGGATATAAATAGCTGCTTTAGCAAAACACACATATAAGAAATTTAGGGAAATGTATTTAGGATATAATTTCCTCAGTTTAACAGGTAAACTATGAGGGGGTGAGCGGAGCTAGCTAAAATATAAAAACTTTGCTTGGTAGTATTTTTTTATTTTATTAGAATAGCTATTTTAGATTAATTTATAGTTTTAATGTTGGGTTTATTTTTATTTCACAGGTAAGTTTTTATTTATTTAAATATAGTTATATTGTAATTTTAATTTAAAGTTAGGGGGTGTTAGGTTTAGGGGTTAATAGTTTAATTTAGTGTTTTGCGATGTGGGGGGGGCGGCGGTCTAGGAGTTAATAGGATTAGTTTAGTAGTTACTATGTGTGGGGGCTAGAGGTTTAGGGCTTAATACTTTATTATAGCGTTGGCGATGTGGGGGGCCGTCGGTTTAGGGGTTAATAGGTTTATTTAGGTGTTGGCGATGTGGGGGGCCGTCGGTTTAGGGGTTAATAGGTTTATTTAGGTGTTGGCGATGTTGGGGAGCAGGCGGATTAGGGTTTAAAAACTTTTATTAGTGTCGGGGAGCGGCGGTTTAGGGGTTAATATTTTTAAATAGTGTTGGCAATGTGGGTGGGTGGCAGATTATGGGTTAATAACTTTATTTAATAGTCGCGATGTGGGTGGGTGGCAGATTAGGGGTTAAGAGGTTTAATATAGTGTTTGCGATACGGGAGGGTGGCGGTTTAGGGGTTAATAGGTAGTTTATGGGTGTACTTTGTGACACTTTAGTTATGAGTTTTGTGAAACATTTTTGTTACACAAAATCCATAACTACTGCTCTCAGATGGCGGTATGGCTCGTGTCGGTATAGAGCATAACGCAAGATTTTTAGCCTGAACGCACAACCTATAATCCCTCACAAAAACGTAATTTTTTGATTGCGGAATGAACGTTGCGTTACAGGCTAAAATGCTTGCGTTACAGCTATACCGACATGACTCGTAATATGCTCTACTGACCATTTCAGCGTTAAAAGCCGTACCGTACTTTCCTTAACCCCAATCTTATGAGGTAAGTGCCGCACAGTGAGAAGGATGGCCCACGAAGAACCTCAGCCACAATCCCCGCCAGTATGAAGCAGAAGCAGCCACAGCTCTTCAACTCTTAATACCTGACCATTCTACCATCCCCAAGAAGCAGAGAAAAGGGGATTTTGGAGATCTTTGTGGGCCATCCTTCTTACTGTGTGGCACTTACCTCATAAGATTGGGGTTAAGGAAAGTAAGTAGGAACCCTGACGGGGACTGCCATTTTCACTCTTATTGACTTCGGATATTACAAAAGAACTGTGTTATTATCATCAATTATCACCATATGGATTAACACCATATTATCTTGTTCTTGTAATTACTGGACAGTTGTGAATATCTATAAGGAGTTTAAATATACTCCATAAGGGTTTTGTATAATTATTTTTGTATATATTTATGTTTGTTACGTAGATGTGACACTTAGACAATACACATATTGGTTTTTGTGAAATCAATAGAGCAGAGAACCAAGGTATTTTACAACAAAGCGCTCTCCACACACTTGTAATACATTTCTTTTCCAGTATTGGGTGTACTATAGAGGGCCTGTACACAACATACTCCATAGGTAGCAGCTGCTGGTGGGAGTACTGGGTGTCCTCCTATTAAAATAACTAAAGAATAGACTATCCAGCGCTTTTTAATTCTCTTGGTGCTAGATATATATATATATATATATATATATATATACATATATAAATATATATGTATATATACCCTTTTAAAGAAAATAATATTTAAATTGATCAGCTATTTACTTGCAGTTATGTTTAGTTTCCAAAGGGTCTTTTGTATTTGTCAAGAGCAGAGTGCCTCCTTTCTTTCAATCATTAGATGCAGAGAACTCATTTGATAGAGAAAAGTTTATGTATTTGAAGGAGGTTTTTGTTGTAATGGGGATAACTGGTGAATTTTGATTAGCTTTAACCTCCATTTATTCCACACCCATCTTCTTTTAATACGTTAGCTAGTTATAAATCAAGAGAGATTTTGATATGTAACGATACGTGACTGGGGTGTCCTCTATCACCCTTGTTATTTGCTTTATGTATCAAACCCCTGGCAGCATGTATCAGAAAACCCTTCTGATATTTCAGGATTTAGAGTGAGAGTTAAGGAACAAAAAATAGCTTTGTTTTCTGATGATGTTCATTTGATGGTAATTAAACCTCTGCTAACTCTTCCTGTTATTTATTAAATTATTTATAGATTTGCCAATTTGGCTATAAAATCAACGAAAATAAATGTGAAACTATGTGTTCATGTAACACAACACACAAAAAACTACTTTAACATAATTTTAATTTTTCATGTACGAAATATGCTTAAAATATCTGGGAATTCAACTATCGAATGATGTTAAATCTTTATTTCATCTTAATTATAGACCCCTCTTTGACCAATTAAGGAGCAGATTACGAGTGGTGTGCTAACTGTTGCGTGCGAGCGATATTGGGTTTATAGTGGCTGTTTACAATTTCAAAGTAAACGCGTTTGATCAAGTGCAAATAAATTTAATGCATGTCGGGATATCGCTACATTGGGTTTATAGTGGCTGTTTACAATTTGAAAGTAAACGCGTTTGATCAAGCGCAAATAAATTTAATGCATGTTGGGATAGCGCTACCTCAGAGCTCTGGTTAACTGTTATGCTCGAATAAAAAAATGCAAAAAATACATCAAAAACAAAATTTATGCTTACCTGATAAATTTCTTTCTTTTGGGATGTACCGAGTCCACGGATTCATCCTTACTTGTGGGATATTATCCTTCCTAACAGGAAGTGGCAAAGAGAGCACCACAGCAGAGCTGTCTATATAGCTCCCCCCTTAACTCCACCCCCCCAGTCATTCGACCGAAGGCCAAGGAAGAAAAAGGAGAAACTATAAGGTGCAGAGGTGACTGAAGTTTTCAATAAAAAATACTATCTGTCTTGAATAGACAGGGCGGGCCGTGGACTCGGTAAATCGCAAAAGAAAGAAATTTATCAGGTAAGCATAAATTTTGTTTTCTTTTGCAAGATGTACCGAGTCCACGGATTCATCCTTACTTGCGGGATACCAATACCAAAGCTTAAGGACACGGATGAAGGGAGGGACAAGACAGGAGCCTAAACGGAAGGCACCACTGCTTGCAAAACCTCTCAAAAATAGCCTCCGAAGAAGCAAAAGTATAAAATTTGTAAAATTTGGAAAAGGTATGAAGCGAAGACCAAGTCGCAGCCTTACAAATCTGTTCAAAAGAAGCATAATTTTTAAAAGCCCATGTGGAAGCCACCGCTCTAGTAGAGTGAGCAGTAATTCTTTCAGGAGGCTGCTGTCCAGCAGTCTCATAAGCCAAACGGATGACGCTTTTCAATCAAAAGGAAAGAGAGGTAGCCGTAGCCTTTTGACCCCTACGTTTTCCAGAATAGACAACAAACAAAGAAGATGATTGACGAAAATCTTTGGTTGCCTGCAAATAGAACTTCAAAGCACGAACCACGTCCAAGTTGTGCAATAAACGTTCCTTCTTAGAAGAAGGATTAGGACACAGAGAAGGAACAACAATCTCCTGATTGATATTCCTGTTAGTAACAACCTTAGGGAGGAACCCAGGTTTGGTACGCAAAACCACCTTATCAGCATGGAAAACAAGATAAGGCGAGTCACATTGTAATGCAGATAATTCAGAAACCCTTCGAGCTGAAGAGATAGCAACTAGAAACAGAACTTTCCAAGATAGAAGCTTAATATCTATGGAATGCATGGGTTCAAACTGAACCCCCTGAAGAACATTAAGAACTAAATTTAGACTCCATGGCGGAGCAACAGGTTTAAACACAGGCTTGATTCTAACTAAAGCCTGATAAAAAGCCAGAACATCTGGAACATCTGCCAGACGCTTGAGTAGACAAAGCAGATATCTGTCCTTTTAAGGAACTAGCTGACAATCCTTTCTCCAATCCTTCTTGAAGAAAGGACAAAATCCTAGGAATCCTGATCTTACTCCATGAGTAGCCTTTGGATTCACACCAAAAAAGATATTTACGCCATATCTTATGATAGATTTTCCTGGTGACAGGCTTTCAAGCCTGAATCAAGGTATCTATGACCGACTCAGAGAAACCCCGCTTTGATAAAATCAAGCGTTCAATCTCCAAGCAGTCAGTTGCAGAGAAATTATATTTGGATGCTTGAACGGACCTTGAATCAGAAGGTCCTGTCCCAGTGGCAGAGTCCATGGTGGCAGAGATGACATGTCCACCAGGTCTGCATACCAAATCCTGCGTGGCCACGCAGGTGCTATCAAAATCACAGAAGCTCTCTCCTGTTTGATTCTGGCAATCAGACGCGGGAGAGGGAAAGGTGGAAACACATAAGCCAGGTTGAACGACCAGGGTACTGCTAGAGCATCTATCAGTATTGCCTGAGGATGCCTGGACCTGGATCTGTAACAAGGAAGTTTGGCGTTCTGACGAGATGCCATCAGATCCAATTCTGGTGTGCCCCATAGCTGAACCAGTTGAGCAAACACCTCCGGATGGAGCTCCCACTCCCCCGGATGAAAAGTCTGACGACTTAGAAAATCTGCCTCCCAGTTCTCTACCCCTGGGATATAGATCGCTGATAGATGGCAAGAGTGAGTCTCTGCGAATCGGATTATCCTGGAAACTTCTATCATTGCCAAGGAACTCCTTGTTCCCCCCTGATGATTGATATAAGCTACAGTCGTGATGTTGTCCGACTGAAATCTGATGAATCCGGCCGAAGCCAGCTGAGGCCACGCCTGAAGAGCATTGAATATCGCTCTTAATTCCAGAATATTTATCAGTAGGAGGGCCTCCTCCTGAGTCCACAAGCCCTGTGCTTTCAGGGAATTCCAGACTGCACCCCAGCCCAGTAGGCTGGCGTCGGTCGTTACTATAACCCACGCTGGCCTGCGGAAACACATTCCCCGGGACAGGTGGTCCTGTGATAACCACCAAAGAGAGTCTCTGGTCTCTGGATCCAGATATATCTGAGGAGATGAATCTGCATAATCCCCATTCCACTGTTTGAGCATGCATAGTTGCAGTGGTCTGAGATGCAAGCGAGCAAACGGAACTATGTCCATTGCCGCTACCATAAGTCCGATTACCTCCATACACTGAGCCACTGACGGCCGAGGAATGGAATGAAGAGCTCGGCAGGTGGTTAAAATCTTTGATTTCCTGACCTCCGTCAGAAAAATTTTCATGTCGTCTAGATAAGGCGCCACTGCTATGCCCCGCGGCCTTAGGACCGCTAGAAGGGACCCTAGCACCTTTGTGAAGATTCTTGGCGCTGTGGCCAACCCGAAGGGAAGAGCCACAAACTGGTAATGCCTGTCCAGAAAGGCAAACCTGAGGAACTGGTGATGATCTTTGTGGATAGGAATGTGTAGATACGCATCCTTTAAATCCACGGTGGTCATATATTGACCCTCCTGTATCATTGGTAAAATAGTCCGCCTCTCTTTTTGTCTGGTTTACAGACAATTGAGAAAGATGGAATCTCCCCCTTGGAGGAGAATCTTTGAAATCTGGAAGATACCCCTGGTTACAATTTCTACGCCCAGGAGTCCTGAACGTCTCTTGCCCAGGCCTGAGCAAAGAGAGAGAGTCTGCCCCCTACTAGATCCGGTCCCGGATCGGGGGCTACCCCTTCATGCTGTCTTAGTGGCAGCAGCAGGCTTTTTGGCCTGTTTACCCTTGTTCCAAGCCTGGTTAGGTCTCCAGGTTGCCTTGGATTGAGCAAAGTTCCCCTCTTGCTTTGCAGCAGGGGAAGAGGAAGCGAAAGGAACGAAAATTATTTTGTTTGGTCCTTGTCTTATGTGACTTATCCTGAGGGAGGGCATGACCCTTCCCCCCAGTGATGTCTGAAATGATCTCTTTCAGTGAAGGCCCGAATAGATCTTACCTTTGAAAGGAATGGTCAAAAGCTTAGATTTTGATGACACATCAGCCGACCAGGACTTAAGCCATAACGCTCTACGCGCTAAAATGGCAAAACCTGAATTCTTTGCCGCTAACTTAGCGAGGTGAAAAGTGGCGTCTGTAATAAAAGAATTAGCTAGCTTAAGAGCCCTAATTCTGTCCAGAATATCATCTAGTGGGGTCTCCACCTGAAGAGCCTCTTCTAGAGCCTCAAATCAAAAGGCAGCTGCAGTGGTTACAGGAACAATGCACGCTATAGGCTGAAGAAGAAAACCCTCTAATTTTTTTTTTTTTTTTAAAGTTTTTATTGAGGTTTCAAGATAGATAATACAGACGATCATAGAAAAAAATATGATAATGACATACAAGAAAATAACATCCAATACAAAATATAGTCCAGTATTCCAGGACACAAGACAATGTCTGTAAAGTATATAAAACAAACCCAAATTAAACCTGTTTTTTTATATTTTAAGGTTCCCCCGTTAGACAAAAGACCACTCTTGGGCCTATACATATTCGTGTGACATAGAGAAGGGGGGGGGCTATAAATCATGAAGACCACTCTTGGGCCATTAACAGAGTTAACGGTCAAGTGTAAAGGTCAAATCATACAAAACACTTCAACAAGACATTAGAACAACTAGTTAGGTTATAAATATGCAGGTACTATGAAGCATGTAATCACTAGATAACTAGCTTTGTATAATACAACTGTAGGCTAGTCTTTAACATCTATGTGTACAGCAAAACATGGAGAATGAGGTATCAACACCTAAAATATGCAGAGAAGGCTTAAAGTGCGTTTACCAATAAAGATGAATATATAGGGGTGGTATGTATATAGAGGTCCCAAATTCTCAGATTATGTTCCACTTGATCACATCTAAAAGTAAACTATGTGGTGTGACTAGCATAAATACTTATATAGGTGGCAAGACAGCAAGGCTAAGCAGTTATGAGAATTATTCAGCAGAATTAATGTGTTAAGGTCAGCGAGTCAACATACAATAACATAGGCAGACTTATAGGGGTATTGAAATAGTATTACTCCCAGCCCTTCTACTATAATGAGTGGGACCTATAAAGAGCTTAAGGGATATGGAGATATATGAATTTAATGGCTTACAGCAACCTATGACAGAAAACCTGCGCTCACTAGGTATTAGCACAAATGAACATGACAGTTACTACACACTAATATCTAAATTTGTGAAAGTGTTAGAACATATGTGAGGTTATAACAATCGCTATACCCATAATGGAATACTCCCTTATTTAACCATAGACAACAGTAAGAAATTTTATAACAAGTCTAATGATACTTAGATAGGGCACAAACAAGTTCTGTAGCACAAAACATTTACAGTTTACGCTTTAGAAAGCCTGTTACTGACATTAAACACATCAAATTGGCAGTATGTATCTGCCTACACAAGGAAATGTCATAATAAAGACACCAGGTTTGGAATTTTAACTAATTTCACATATTTTGCAAAAACCCACAAATGAGATGTTCTCAGCTGCGTAAATACACTTCTAGACCTAAGTATACTGTAGGAAGCACATTAAAGAACGAGGGCTATTTGACTGTTCAGACCACCTAGAGAATTTTGGAGATTTGCGCCCCAGATCAAATATGGGTCTCTATTATAAGGCACGCAACCATCTCGAAAAAAATGTTAAATAAAGTTACTGTTTACTAATAATAACTGGGAAGCCAGCAATAAAGTGTCCCTGTCGTGGATGAACTAAGTGAGACTATGTCCTCCAACATACGGCAGATAGTCTTTGCCATCGGCTTATACGATACCGTCTCAAGATTAGCCCACTCTGGACTTAAGGGATGATACCGGAGTAGGTTCATCGATTAGCCTATGCCGGCGCAGGTAGTATGTACGGCACCTCTGGTGTCTGGAGAGCGAAAGGAGTACCTGGGGGCAAACAGCACGTCCCTGTGTAAAGTGCGAATCCCTCATATTTTACCCAATGTCACTTTTCATCTGGTTGTTGTGGGCTATTTTTAATGAGTCAAGGAGCTGCATTTTCAAAGTTTATTTATGCTTCAGGCACAATCGCCTCAATTCAGGTATATTAAAGAATCGGCTCATTGCCCTCAGGGAACCAAAGCGTTTCAAAACAGTTAACAGTTAGTGAGCCATGTGTTCCCTGGAAAACTCATCTGACTCCAACTCTCTCAGTCAGGCAAGGAAGTCCCTTAAGATATTGTGCGCCCCAATATCTAAACGCTGAGTCCTTAGCTAGGGGATGGTTTGTACGTTAAGTTTGGCAGTATTCTCCAGAAGCCGCAGGAAAGTCATTGTCCCCATCCAAGCCACACCAAGCGTGTGCAATTACTAGAGCTGAATCACCATTGCTCCAGTAACAGTAGTCTTAAGGAGCAGCCCGGTCCCCGCCAGGATCCCAGCTGAAGTTCGGCAGACCTACATTAAAACGGGCCTCTGATGAGAAGGGTATTTGTGGGGTTTGTGCTTGCTGGACCCACCGGAACAATGAATGCAAGCGGGACACTTCCAATAAGCTCTGCTGCACCGTGAGCAGCCTGCAAGCGCCTTCCGCTGCACCTGACCCTGGTTCCTGTATAATCGGGTGAGCATTTGGCCAGATACTTGCACAATCAGGTAGGGCACTACCGCCATTTCTCCTGATACCAACTTGATAGATCTGGGGGGCCTCGTTAGGCAAAGTGGAGGCGGGCTGGTCATGATCCAATCTGAAGGTCTCTGGAAGCGACTCTCGGAGGGTGGTGAGTGTAGCTTTGGGCTCAAGGCTCTCTGGGAAAGCCCTGTGTTCGTGCCGAAGCTCAGAGTCCAGATAAGTCGCATTTGGCTCTACCTGGCAGTGATAATTTTCAAAGCTGACATCCTCTCCTGTGATAGACGCCGTTTCTGGTGTCTCGGAAGGGCTTGTCGTAGGATTAGGAGTCTCCTGCACATCTGCAGTTTTCGCTGGATCTGCCGACCGGCTAGTAGGTTTTTTAATGCCTGATGTAAAGTTTCAGTAATGCATTTAAGTTGACGCTGCAGCAGGAAACTGAGAAGATCCTCCCAGTCTGCCATTTGAACCACAGTATTATACACTGTAGCTGTGCTGTAATGTTGCTTCAAAGGACATTGGCCACACAATAGGTGCGGCAGTGGTGAGGACAAATGAGGCTTCAAGTATAGGGGAAGGCCTCAGAAGAAAAAGTCCGGTACTGAGGGCTAGGTAGCCGCGCCACAAACCAAAACCCTATTTCTTGGGTCAGAGTGCCCTCAGCCAAGTTTCTCCATCTTATGTAATAGCTTGACGCAAGTTTTTCACCTTAATTTAAGTAAAAAGTGGTGTATGAGCCAGGAGCTGAGGCTCAGTGCAACCATTAAGATGGCCGCCGCCCGGAAGTCCACCCTCTAATTTTTTATCCATAGGATCTATGAAAGCACAACTGTCTTCAATAGGTATAGTTGTACGCTTAGCCAGAGTAGAAATAGCTCCCTCCACCTTAGGGACCGTCTGCCATGAGTCCCGCATGGTGTCAGATATGGGAAACATCTTCTTAAAAACAGGAGGGGGAGCAAACGGAATACCTGGTCTATCCCACTCCTTAGTAACAATGTCCAAAATCCTCTTAGGGACCGGAAAAACATCAGTGTAAACAGGAACCTCTAAATATTTGTCCATTTTACACAATTTCTCTGGAACTACAATAGCGTCACAATCATCCAGAGTCGCTAAAACCTCCCTAAGCAATAAACGGAGGTGTTCTAGCTTGAACTTAAATGCCGTCATATCTGAATCTGTCTGAGGGAACATTTTTCCTGAATCAGAAATCTCTCCCTCAGAGAGTAAATCTCTCATCCCTGCCTCTGAACATTGGGAGGGAATATCGGATACGGCTACTAAAGCGTCAGAAGGCTCAGCATTCATTCTTAACCCAGAGCTACTGCGCTTCCCTTGCAACCCAGGCAGTTTAGATAAAACCTCTGTGAGGGTAGTATTCATAACTGAGGCCATATCTTGCAAGGTAAAAGAATTAGACGCACTAAAGGTACATGGCGTCACTTGTGCGGGCGTTAACGGTTGTGACACTTGTGGAGAACTAGATGGCAAAACCTGATTTCCTTCTGTCTGAGAATCATCCAGTGCCAAACTTTTATAAGTCAAAATATGGTGTTTGCAATTTATAGACATATCAGTAGAAGTGGGACACATTCTAAGAGGGGGTTCCACAATGGCTTCTAAACAAATTGAACAATGAGTTTCCTCAGTGTCAGACATGTTGAACAGGCTAGTAATGAGACAAGCAAGCTTGGAAAACACCTTATTTAATGAAAAAAACAATAATTTTCAAAAACGGTACTGTGCCTTTAAGAGAAAAAAAGACATACACAAACTGCAAAACTGCTTAAAATTACTTCAAATTTTCCGAAATTTTTGCAGTATACATACTAAGCTATGGTAAGATTACACCACAAGTAATTTAACATTTAACCCCCAAATAAGAAAACCGGATTGACAAAGTGTCAAAAACCGGTAAAAAACCCTATCAGCACCTTGCCACAGCTCTGCTGTGGCGCCTACCTGCCCTTAGGGGTTGATAATGTGGGGATAAAGCTTCAATTAGGCCCAAGAAGTTCCCCAGGACCCTCTGGTTGAAGTTTGCTGCTTGTCTATGGAAAACAACTGCGCAACTGAGGCGCAAAATTAGGCCCCGCCCACCACACTCGATGTTACTAAGGCCTTTAGAAAAATCTACCAAGTGTTTTTTCAGCCATGTGGGTTATCAAAAACTCCAAAAAGCCAAGTGTACCCTCATACAGTTGTCCCTTCAGATAATAAAAAAAACAGAATTTATGTTTACCTGATAAATTACTTTCTCCAACGGTGTGTCCGGTCCACGGCGTCATCCTTACTTGTGGGATATTCTCTTCCCCAACAGGAAATGGCAAAGAGCCCAGCAAAGCTGGTCACATGATCCCTCCTAGGCTCCGCCTTCCCCAGTCATTCGACCGACGTAAAGGAGGAATATTTGCATAGGAGAAATCATATGATACCGTGGTGACTGTAGTTAGAGAAAATAAATCATCAGACCTGATTAAAAAACCAGGGCGGGCCGTGGACCGGACACACCGTTGGAGAAAGTAATTTATCAGGTAAACATAAATTCTGTTTTCTCCAACATAGGTGTGTCCGGTCCATGGCGTCATCCTTACTTGTGGGAACCAATACCAAAGCTTTAGGACACGGATGATGGGAGGGAGCAAATCAGGTCACCTAGATGGAAGGCACCACGGCTTGCAAAACCTTTCTCCCAAAAATAGCCTCAGAAGAAGCAAAAATATCAAATTTGTAAAATTTAGTAAAAGTGTGCAGTGAAGACCAAGTCGCTGCCTTACATATCTGATCAACAGAAGCCTCGTTCTTGAAGGCCCATGTGGAAGCCACGGCCCTAGTGGAATGAGCTGTGATTCTTTCAGGAGGCTGCCGTCCGGCAGTCTCATAAGCCAATCTGATGATGCTTTTAAGCCAAAAAGAGAGAGAGGTAGAAGTTGCTTTTTGACCTCTCCTTTTACCAGAATAAACAACAAACAAGGAAGATGTTTGTCTGAAATCCTTTGTAGCCTCTAAATAGAATTTTAGAGCACGAAATACATCCAAATTGTGCAACAAACGTTCCTTCTTTGAAACTGGATTCGGACACAAAGAAGGCACGACTATCTCCTGGTTAATATTTTTGTTAGAAACAACTTTCGGAAGAAAACCAGGTTTAGTACGCAAAACCACCTTATCTGCATGGAACACCAGATAAGGAGGAGAACACTGCAGAGCAGATAACTCTGAAACTCTTCTAGCAGAAGAAATTGCAACCAAAAACAAAACTTTCCAAGATAATAACTTGATATCAACGGAATGTAGGGGTTCAAACGGAACCCCCTGAAGAACTGAAAGAACTAAATTAAGACTCCAAGGAGGAGTCAAAGATTTGTAAACAGGCTTGATTCTAACCAGAGCCTGAACAAAAGCTTGAACATCTGGCACAGCCGCCAGCTTTTTGTGAAGTAAAACAGATAAAGCAGAAATCTGTCCCTTCAAAGAACTTGCAGATAATCCTTTCTCCAAACCTTCTTGAAGAAAGGATAGAATCTTAGGAATTTTTATCTTGTTCCATGGGAATCCTTTAGATTCACACCAACAGATATATTTTTTCCATATTTTATGGTAGATTTTTCTAGTTACAGGCTTTCTGGCCTGAACAAGAGTATCAATGACAGAATCTGAGAACCCTCGCTTTGATAAAATCAAGCGTTCAATCTCCAAGCAGTCAGTTGGAGTGAGGCCAGATTCGGATGTTCGAACGGGCCTTGAACAAGAAGGTCCTGTCTCAAAGGTAGCTTCCATGGTGGAGCCGATGACATATTCACCAGATCTGCATACCAAGTCCTGCGTGGCCACGCAGGAGCTATCAAGATCACCGATACCCTCTCCTGTTTGATCCTGGCTACCAGCCTGGGGATGAGAGGAAACGGTGGGAACACATAAGCTAGGTTGAAGCTCCAAGGTGCTACTAGTGCATCCACTAGAGTCGCCTTGGGATCCCTGGATCTGGACCCGTAGCAAGGAACCTTGAAGTTCTGACGAGACGCCATCAGATCCATGTCTGGAATGCCCCACAATTGAATTATTTGGGCAAAGATTTCCGGATGGAGTTCCCACTCCCCCGGATGAAATGTCTGACGACTCAGAAAATCCGCTTCCCAATTTTCCACTCCTGGGATGTGGATTGCAGACAAGTGGCAGGAGTGAGTCTCCGCCCATTGAATTATTTTGGTCACTTCTTCCATCGCCAGGGAACTCCTTGTTCCCCCCTGATGGTTGATATACGCAACAGTCGTCATGTTGTCTGATTGAAACCGTATGAATTTGGCCTTTGCTAGCTGAGGCCAAGCCTTGAGAGCATTGAATATCGCTCTCAGTTCCAGAATATTTATCGGGAGAAGAGATTCTTCCCGAGACCAAAGACCCTGAGCTTTCAGGGGTTCCCAGACCGCGCCCCAGCCCACCAGACTGGCGTCGGTCGTGACAATGACCCACTCTGGTCTGCAGAAGCTCATCCCTTGTGACAGGTTGTCCAGGGTCAGCCACCAATGGAGTGAATCTCTGGTCCTCTGATCTACTTGTATCGTCGGAGACAAGTCTGTATAATCCCCATTCCACTGACTGAGCATGCACAGTTGTAATGGTCTTAGATGAATTCGCGCAAAAGGAACTATGTCCATTGCCGCGACCATCAAACCTATTACTTCCATGCACTGCGCTATGGAAGGAAGAAGAACAGAATGAAGAACTTGACAAGAGCTTAGAAGTTTTGATTTTCTGGCCTCTGTCAGAAAAATCCTCATTTCTAAGGAGTCTATTATTGTTCCCAAGAAGGGAACTCTTGTTGACGGAGATAGAGAACTTTTTTCTACGTTCACTTTCCACCCGTGAGATCTGAGAAAGGCCAGGACAATGTCCGTATGAGCCTTTGCTTGTGGTAGAGACGACGCTTGAATCAGTATGTTGTCCAAGTAAGGTACTACTGCAATGCCCCTTGGTCTTAGCACCGCTAGAAGGGACCCTAGTACCTTTGTGAAAATTCTTGGAGCAGTGGCTAATCCGAATGGAAGTGCCACAAACTGGTAATGCTTGTCCAGAAAGGCGAACCTTAGGAACCGATGATGTTCCTTGTGGATAGGAATATGTAGATACGCATCCTTTAAATCCACCGTGGTCATGAATTGACCTTCCTGGATGGTAGGAAGAATTGTCCGAATGGTTTCCATTTTGAACGATGGAACCTTGAGAAATTTGTTTAGGATCTTGAGATCTAAGATTGGTCTGAATGTTCCCTCTTTTTTGGGAACTATGAACAGATTGGAGTAGAATCCCATCCCTTGTTCTCCTAATGGAACAGGATGAATCACTCCCATTTTTAACAGGTCTTCTACACAATGTAAGAATGCCTGTCTTTTTATGTGGTCTGAAGACAATTGAGACCTGTGGAACCTCCCCCTTGGGGGTAGCTCCTTGAATTCCAGAAGATAACCTTGGGAGACTATTTCTAGCGCCCAAGGATCCAGAACATCTCTTGCCCAAGCCTGAGCGAAGAGAGAAAGTCTGCCCCCCACCAGATCCGGTCCCGGATCGGGGGCCAACATCTCATGCTGTCTTGGTAGCAGTGGCAGGTTTCTTGGCCTGCTTACCTTTGTTCCAGCCTTGCATTGGCCTCCAGGCTGGCTTGGTTTGAGAAGTATTACCCTCTTGCTTAGAGGATGTAGAACTTGGGGCTGGTCCGTTTCTGCGAAAGGGACGAAAATTTGGTTTATTTTTAGCCTTAAAAGACCTATCCTGAGGAAGGGCGTGGCCCTTACCCCCAGTGATATCTGAAATAATCTCTTTCAAGTCAGGGCCAAACAGCGTTTTCCCCTTGAAAGGTATGTTAAGCAATTTGTTCTTGGAAGACGCATCCGCTGACCAAGATTTTAGCCAAAGCGCTCTGCGCGCCACAATAGCAAACCCCGAATTTTTCGCCGCTAATCTAGCCAATTGCAAAGTGGCGTCTAAAGTAAAAGAGTTAGCCAATTTAAGAGCATGAATTCTGTCCATAATCTCCTCATAAGAAGAATCTTTATTGAGCGACTTTTCTAGTTCATCGAACCAGAAACACGCTGCTGTAGTGACAGGAACAATGCATGAAATTGGTTGTAGAAGGTAACCCTGCTGAACAAACATCTTTTTAAGCAAACCCTCTAATTTTTTATCCATAGGATCTTTGAAAGCACAACTATCTTCTATAGGGATAGTAGTGCGTTTGTTTAGAGTAGAAACCGCCCCCTCGACCTTGGGGACTGTCTGCCATAAGTCCTTTCTGGGGTCGACCATAGGAAACAATTTCTTAAATATAGGGGGAGGGACAAAAGGTATGCCGGGCCTTTCCCATTCTTTGTTTACAATGTCCGCCACCCGCTTGGGTATAGGAAAAGCTTCGGGGGGCCCCGGGACCTCTAGGAACTTGTCCATCTTACATAATTTCTCTGGAATGACCAAATTGTCACAATCATCCAGAGTAGATAACACCTCCTTAAGCAGAGCGCGGAGATGTTCCAATTTAAATTTGAATGTAATCACATCAGGTTCAGCTTGTTGAGAAATTTTCCCTGAATCTGAAATTTCTCCCTCAGACAAAACCTCCCTGGCCCCCTCAGACTGGTGTAGGGGCATGTCAGAACCATTATCATCAGCGTCCTCATGCTCTTCGGTATTTTCTAAAACAGAGCAGTCGCGCTTTCGCTGATAAGTGGGCATTTTGGCTAAAATGTTTTTGATAGAATTATCCATTACAGCCGTTAATTGTTGCATAGTAAGGAGTATTGGCGCACTAGATGTACTAGGGGCCTCCTGTGTGGGCAAGACTGGCGTAGACGAAGGAGGGGATGATGCAGTACCATGCTTACTCCCCTCACTTGAGGAATCATCTTGGGCATCATTTTCTCTAAATTTTTTGTCACATACATCACATCTATTTAAATGAGAAGGAACCTTGGCTTCCTCACATACAGAACATAGTCTATCTGATAGTTCAGACATGTTAAACAGGCATAAACTTGATAACAAAGTACAAAAAACGTTTTAAAATAAAACCGTTACTGTCACTTTAAATTTTAAACTGAACACGCTTTATTACTGAATATGTGAAAAAGTATGAAGGAATTGTTCAAAATTTACCAAAATTTCACCACAGTGTCTTAAAGCTTTAAAAGTATTGCACACCAAATTTGAAAGCTTTAACTCTTAAAATAACGGAACCGGAGCCGTTTTTATATTTAACCCCTATACAGTCCCTGGTATCTGCTTTGCTGAGACCCAACCAAGCCCAGAGGGGAATACGATACCAAATGACGCCTTCAGTAAGCTTTTTCTATGTATCTGAGCTCCTCACACATGCATCTGCATGCCTTGCTTCCCAAAAACAACTGCGCATTAGTGGCGCGAAAATGAGGCTCTGCCTATGATTAGAGAAGGCCCCCAGTGAAAAAGGTGTCCAATACAGTGCCTGCCGGTTATTTAACATAATTCCCAAGAATAAAATAACTCCTCAAAGCTATAAACTATTAAAAATGCTTATAAATCAATCGTTTTAGCCCAGAAAAATGTCTACCAGTCTTTAAAGCCCTTGTGAAGCCCTTTATTCTTATTTAATAAAAATGGCTTACCGGATCCCATAGGGAAAATGACAGCTTCCAGCATTACCAAGTCTTGTTAGAAATGTGTCATACCTCAAGCAGCAAAAGTCTGCTCACTGTTTCCCCCAACTGAAGTTAATTCCTCTCAACAGTCCTGTGTGGAAACAGCCATCGATTTTAGTAACGGTTGCTAAAATCATTTTCCTCTTACAAACAGAAATCTTCATCTCTTTTCTGTTTCAGAGTAAATAGTACATACCAGCACTATTTTAAAATAACAAACTCTTGATTGAAGAATAAAAACTACATTTAAACACCAAAAAACTCTAAGCCATCTCCGTGGAGATGTTGCCTGTACAACGGCAAAGAGAATGACTGGGGAAGGCGGAGCCTAGGAGGGATCATGTGACCAGCTTTGCTGGGCTCTTTGCCATTTCCTGTTGGGGAAGAGAATATCCCACAAGTAAGGATGACGCCGTGGACCGGACACACCTATGTTGGAGAAACGTTACTCCCAGAACACACAAACGTTTGTAATAAATTATTCAAACTGAGTGCCCATAAGTTAAGCCCTTTATGCAAGCTAGTAAAGCCCCTTCTAAGACTAGGATTACTGCTTCCCCTTCCCCTTATGGGGATACTGTAAGCCTTTCTGAGTTATCACAGTCTCTGCAGAAAAAAATGACTGAACATACCTCATTGATGTATAGCAAGAAACCGTTCCTCACACTGAAGTTTTCCTGTACTCCTCAGCTTCTGTGGGAACAGCAGTGGACCTTAGTTACAAATGCTAAGATCATCATCCTCCAGGCAGAAATCTTCATCTATTTCCTGCCTGAGAGTAAATAGTACAACACCGGTACCATTTAAAAATAACAAACTCTTGCTTGAAGATAAAATAAAAACTAACAGTTTATCACCTCTTTCACTTTACCCTTCCTGCTTAGAGCCGGCAAAGAGAATGACTGGGGGGTGGAGTTAAGGGGGAGCTATATAGACAGCTCTGCTGTGGTGCTCTCTTTGCCACTTCCTGTAAGGAAGGATAATATCCCACAAGTAAGGATGAATCCGTGGACTCGGTACATCTTGCAAAAGAAATTACATTTAAAAAGTACAGTTCCACTCATAATAACACCATCTAACAAAAATGATTGAAAAAAAATGCATTAAAAAATGTATAGCAGCACAAAGATATGAGGTCTCAGGTTTTGTTTTATAAAAAGGCAGGCAAACTGCTTTAACATAGAGGTACGTACATATACAATATATATATATATATATATATATATATATATATATATTAGGGCTGCATGATTAATCGCATATGCGATTTAAAACCGTGATTAATCGCTGCGATTTTAAAACCGCGAGGAGTCGCAATTTTTTACTACATAAAAAATTCCTTTACAAGTGGCTGTAATGCATTCATTTATTTGTGATTTCTTGCAAACCAGCTCCATCTAGTGGTTGCTTTTAGCACACATTTGTAAAATGGCTCTTTTACTTTCACTTTCTGTTCTGAGAAGCAGCCGATCAATCTAGAAATTTAAAAGCAGAGTCCATGCAGGAATGAAGAGCAGAGAAAGCCACTTACTTATATTTACCCCTAGGGACGTCTGCAGTCTGAAACTTAGGGTATGTAAACATTATGGAATCTCCCACACAATCTCCTGCTCTCTGAGAAACAGCTTAAATACATAGCAGATGCAGTTAACCACACGGCTCCCAAAAAAAACTGCAGTCCCCTCTGCTATTAGCTGCTGGGTTAACTTAACTGCATCTACAATGTATTTTATATCAGCAAGGCACAGCATTTCTGAAAGGAGCAGCCCCCCACCCCAACTGCTATATGCCTGTAATGGATTCCTGGACAGGAGCAGGGCTCATTTTCAGTCAAATTAAAATGTTTAAAAAAGAGGAAGAAAAAATAATATATATATATATATATATACACACACACATATATATATATATATATATATATATACACACACACACACATATATATATATATATATATATATGTGTATGTGGCTTACACTGCTTCATTTGTTAATCATACCACTGTCCACAGTTAGAATGACTGTCCAAGAAAACATGACAATGTTGTGTGTCATAAGGCCTAATAACTGGCTAGTGGCTACTATTTAATCACATCACAGGCAGCAAATTTTATTTTAACTATTTTGTGGTTTATATTTTTATGCTCCAAGAGTGTATTGGACACTGAGAAACATGTACTTTAAGATTCTGTGGTGTTAAATAAACTTTATAATGCAAAATGAAGGTGTTATAGTCATTTATAAGAAAATTGCAATTAAATCGCAATCGCCTTTTTTTAAAAACAAAATCACTATTTATTTTTTTTGCCCATATCGCCCATATATATATGTATTTACAGACATATATACACATAGAAACACAAATACATATGTATATATTTATATAGCTGAAAACATGAAAAATCATATGTATGCAATATTCATATTTAACAAAGAGTTATACTGTGTTAGTGTAAATATTTCACATTCCAATGCTCTTCTCATAGGAGATTATGTTCTAAGTATTTATAAATATATAAATCAGTATATATCTATACCTATATATAATTATATATATATATACCTAAATATAATCAGATATGTATAAAAATATGTATTTCTGAATGAATAGAACATATTCTTCCATGTGAAGAACATTGGAATGTGAAATATTAATATTTCATGTCGGGTTAGCAATTGGGTTTGTGCGACTTGTCGGTGTCTGTTTTCCACTTTTCACGGTCCATTAAAGTATATGGGGGAATACGTAATTGTAACTTCGACTTTTTGCTTGTGTCGGGTAAGCGCACAAGCAAGACCTTTTTACTTTTAACTTGTAATACGCAAAGTACCCAACTTGATTGCCTATTACTACGCAGTAAAGGCAACTCAAATTGCATTATGGCACAATACCAAAGACAAATTTTTTTAGATGCAGCTAGAATCTAAAATGGTAGGTGTTATTCCTTTTTATAAGCTACTATGGTCTGATCGGATGGCATAGACCAACTAAATGGAAAATTCTATTTTTCTAGATTTTCTGGATACACTTTTTGGTAAATTTTCCTTAATACAGGAAGGCTATAGGGCAGGGGTGCCCAATAGGTAGATCGGGATCTACCAGTAGATCCCAAAGGCGCTGCTGGTAGATCATTGCCGATGTGATCAAAATGATGTGGTCAAGCTTTACTGGGTCATATCAGGCCAAGCCTGCAGCGCAAAGTAAAGGGGGTCAGTGGCAGTAATTTGAATGCAGTGTTTTGTAACATGGCACAAGGGGTTGCTCCTGTTAACCCAAATTAAAGTAAGTGCTACTTTTGTCGTCAGGATTAATCTGTTGTATCTTTATGCTATTGCACATGCATGTTTTGCTAAATCATGCAACCTTAAAGGGATATGAAACACACACTTTATTTTTTTTCATGATTCAGATATAGAACATGCAAATTTAAACAACTTTCTGATTTACTCCTATTATCAATTTTTCTTCATTTGCTTGGTAAGGAATGTAATCTTAGGAGCCGGCCCATTTTTAGTGGGTAGATCTCGTTGAGCTGGTTATTTGAAAAGTAGATCCCAACACAAAAAATTGTGGGCACCCCTGCTCTAAGACAATTCCATTAATTACATTCATTACCTCATTTGATGAGACCATTCAAGGTAAATAGGCTAACAGGGGATTATACTGGATAGCTGATGTTTTTAATAACTGAGACTTGATGACATATAATTAATATTGAGAACTTGAGTCCTCGGACAGTTATTGCTCGGTTCACTACTTACAATTGAAAGCTAGGGTAAGAGAGGTGATCAAATCGAACAATATACCTTTGAACACTTTTATAGAGTACTTATGTTTAGCAGAGTTAATAGATCTATTTCACAGCTATATATAGTGTTTAATATACCATTTAAATAAATTAAATTGACAGACCTTAACATAACATGGTCGGGGCAGAAGTGGGATGACATATTTTAATATGTCAGCCACTTCTGTCCCGATCATGTTATGTTAAGGTCTGCCTCCCACTTAGACATGAATGCCAATTATGTCTCTTTAGAGAGTGACATTCTTTTCATTTAGTGCCAACTTACAAGAGAAATACTTTAAAGTTGCCTTTCGATGGTATCTTAGCCCAACTAGGTTGTACTGTCCTAATATATCTTATAATAGTGATTGCTTTCAGGGCTGTGGGGAAAGAGCAATTTGCATCACATGTGGTGGAAGTGCTCTTATGTGATGCATATTTGGGATCAGACTTCTATATTCGTTAGTACCTTATTTGATAGAACAATTACCCTCACCCCTGATCAAGCTCTGCTACATAACCCACTTAAACGTTTGCCAAACAGAGCAAATAAACTGATTGCTATGATTTGCACAGCCACCCAGATTTGTATTGCTAAGTTTCGGAGAAGTATTCCCAATTTTGTTGTTGCTGAAAACAAAATTAATTATTACTATCAAACGGGTACTCTGTCAGCAAGCATACTTGACAAAAAAGAACAATTTCTTGAGCTGTGGAACCATAGATTATGTTCTTAGAAGTTAAACGTAGATAGCTGGACGTTATTGTGTAGACGTTATTGACTCTAAAACCAATTAGAAAGGATAACGCCCAGCTGGGTCTGGTTGCATCAGTAATATTTAATGCTAGATATGATTATGATTATTATAATTTATTTGTATAGCACCACAAAATTACGTAGCGTTGTAAAGTACAAGGCTGAGAGGTCTGTTATTTTAAATTCCCTTTTTTCCCTTCCTTTAAGCCTCTCTTTTTTCTTGCTGGTCATTGCCAAAATTGTAATCTCTACCTGTTGTTAAGATCCTTTTTATATTTGGGGTAAGCAGCCTTAATTTCTTCGGACACTAATATTGATGTTTAAAACTTACATTACATTTTTCAATACATTTTTCAATAAATTTGTTAAAAAAAAAGTAGAATGGTCACTTATAATTTTAACATTTTCAAATGTATTAAAGGGACATTGTACACTTGATTTTTCTTTGCATAAATGTTTTGTAGATGATCCATTTACATAGCCCATCTGGTAGTGTTTTTGTAACAATGTAGAGTTTTGCTTATTTTTTAAAGTAAAGGAAAATTTAGATGAATCGGTGCCCGGTTCTTAATAATCCTATTAAAAACAAGGGCACTTAAATTCATCAAAATTGACATTTCACTTGTTTTCCTCATATACTTACCTTTTAATCCTGACAGCCGCTGCAGCGTTTCCTCCGCCCATCGCAAGCCCCCTTCGTGGGTCCAAAATGACAAATCCGGCTTCCTCCAATCATGGCGTTGCCTCAGGCAGAGATTCCCCCGGGGCGGAAACCGTGATTGGAGGAAGCTGGATTTGTCATTTCTGATGTATGAAGAGGCTTCTGACGGCCGGGGGAATCGCTGGAGCGGCAGTGAAGATTAAAAGGTAATTATTTGAAGAAAACAAGTGAAATGTCAATTTTGATGAATTAAAGTGCTCTTGTTTTTAATAGGATTATTATAAACCGGACACCGATTCATCTAAATTGACCTTCACTTTAAGAACATTGACCGAGATTACGTTGTGCAGTATAGCCGTAAATGGGGCCGTACCACTATTTCCAAACAGCCAGCAGTAACCCTAAAACTTTCTTTTGTCAGGCAATATTATGCGGTAACCTGCCTACCACACGCAAACCAAGTTCAGACTTGGCGTGCTCATGCACGTATTCCCCCCCCCCATAGAGATCAATGGTAAAAAAAAACTGTGATTCGGAAATGGTGATCGCATTAACTCATTCCCCATAGAAGTCTATGGAGAAAAGAAAGTTTTGTAAAAATCTAACACTATAAAATAAACCCAAAGCCTAATAACTCCTAAACTGCTGGCTCCCCACATCGCCGACACTAAATAAAGCTATTAACCGCCGTCCCCCCACATTGCGACTCTCTAAAATACGTATTAACTTCTAATCTGCCGTCCCCCCCACATCGCTAACACCTAATCAAACTATTAACCCCTAAACCGCAGTCCCCCCACATCATGGCAAACTAAATAAAACTATTAACCCCTAAACCTAACACCACCTAACTTTAAATTAAACTTACAATATAACTACCTTAAAATAAAAACCTGTGAAATAAAAAAACTAAGCTTGAACTATAACAAAACCTAACATTACTATTTAAAGAAAATAAGATACCAAAAATAAAAAAACCTAAATTACAAAAAATAACAAACTCTAAAATGACACAAAATCTAACATTACAGAAGATAACAAACAAAATTATCCAAAATAAAAAAGATATTCCTAATCTAATACCCTGTTTTAAAATAAAAAAGCCACCCCAAAATAACAAAACCCCATTATTTATAAATAAACTAGTAATAGTCATTAAAAGGGCCTTTTGTAGGGCATTACCCTAAAGCGATCAGCTCTTTTACCCCAAAAAACTACAAAGTCCCCCCAAACATTACAACCCCCAAAACAAAAAATCCTAACTAAAAAAAAAACTAATCTACCCACTGTCCCTAAAGGGGCATTTGTATGGGCATTGCCCTTAAAAGGGCAATCAGCTCTTTTACAGCCCTAATCTATAAAAAAAAAGCCACCCCATAAAACTAAATAAATTCCTATCACTAACCCCAGAATCAGTACTCACCATTCCTGAAGAGCGGTGCTCCATCTGCATCCTGCGCAGAACCATCTTCAATCTTCATCCCGGCGGAGCGGTCATCCATCTGACACAGAGGTCCTCTTGTGCAATTGTGCGCTCCACACTGAAGCTTAAATGCAAAATACCCCTTTTATATAGGGGTATCCTTGCATTCCTATTGGCTGAAAATTTCAAATCAGCCAATAGAAAAGGAGCTGCTAACATCCTATTGGCTGATTTGATCAAAGTCATTTTTTGGGGGTAAAAGAGCTGATCGCTTTAGGGCAATGCTCTACAAAAGGCCCTTTTAAGGGCTATTGGTAGTTTATTTATAGATTAGGGTTTTTTGTTATTTTGGGGTGACTTTTTATTTTAAACAGGGTATTAGATTAGGAATATTTTTTTTTTTTTTTTGATAATTTCGTTTGTTATTTTCTGTAATGTTAGATTTTGTTATTTTGTGTAATTTTAGAGTTTGTTATTTTTTGTAATGTTAGGTTTTTTTTTGCAGTTTTTTTTGGTATCTTTCATTTTTTAAAACAATGTTGGGCTTTTGTTTTAGTTTAAGCTTATTTTTTTATTTCACAGGTAAGTTTTTATTTATTTTAAGGTAGTTATATTGTAAGTTTAATTTAATGTTAGCGGGTGTTAGGTTTAGGGGCTAATAGTTTAATTTAGTTTGTTGCAATGTGGGAGGACTGCGGTTTAGGGGTTAACAGGTTGATTAGGTGTTAGAGATGCAGAGGAATGGCGGATTCGGGGTAAATACTTTAATTTAGGCAGTTGCAATGTGGGTGGGCGGTGGATTAGGGGTAAATAGGCTTATTTTAGTATTTGCAATGCGGGGACGGCGGTTTAGGGGTTAATAGGTAGTTTATAGGTGTTAGGGGCCAAATTATCAAGCTCCGAATGGAGCTTGATGTCCCTTGTTTCCGGCGAGACCACTGCTCCATAACTTGTCTGCTTGCTCTGAGGCGGCGGACAGAAATCAACCTGTTCGAATATTGACACCCCCAGCTAACAGCCGATTGGCCGGAAATCTGCAGGGGGTGGTATTGCACAAGCAGTTCTGGTGAGCAATGTGCAGCGTACATGATAAGCTACATCGTATCATATCCGCTCGCACTTTGATAAATATGCCCCTCTGTGTACTTTGTAATATATTTTTTATGAGTTTTATGAAACATTTTTGTTTTGCAAAATCCATAACTACTGGTCTTTAAATGCGGAATGGATTGTTGCGGTATAGGCTATAACGATCATGGTACAGCCATACCATGCGACTTGTAATATCAAGTAACTGACCATTCCGCACTCAAAGGCCATTTTTCAAGCGGTAAAGCCAGTGGAGGCTCCTCTATAGGAGCACTTGAGCACGTGCACCCCCTGACCAATCCCCTGACCCCTGATGAACCCCCTGACCCCTGAAAAAAAAAAAAAAAAAGATTGAGAAATAAAAAAAAATAATTACATTTTTAAACCTTTTTTGCTTATTTAAATTAAAAAATCCTCCAGGCTCCATTAAAATTGCTGTTTTTAATTATTTATTTGCAGTCAATGCAGTTTTAAAGTGGAATGGTCTTTTGCCTAATACTTCTATCTATATCGCACATGCTGTGCAGTGCGATAGGTAGAAGTATAGGCAAAAGACCTTTCCACTTTAAAACTGCATTGACTGCAGTGCCACCTACAGGCCAGCCCATAGGTCTCCTTACCGCACAGCTCTTAGTGTGCGAGAGCCAGCTGTCACGTGACACTCGCACACTAAGAGGCTGAGCTGAGCTGACTGATTAGTGTTGACTCCGTGTATCGCTGTGATAGCCCCCTATGCAGTAACAGTAACCGAGAGCCCTATCAAACATGTGTAGTAGTAGCATATCGCAACATAATGAGGAAAGCACAAAAAAGTGTAAATAGAGCGCCCTGTCCCATGTATCCATCTAAGTTAGATCATCTAACTTAGATGGATACATGGGACAGGGCGCTCTATTTACACTTTTTGTGCTTTACTCATTATGTTGCGATATGCTACTACTACACATGTTTGATAGGGCTCTCGGTTACTTAGATGGATGGGACAGGGCGCTCTATTTACACTTTTTGTGCTTTCCTCATTATGTTGAGATATGCTAGTACTACACATGTTTGATAGGGCTCTCGGTTACTGTTACTGCACTCGCCTCTTTTGGCTTTTTGCAGTGCTTATTTTCACCTATTTGGTGTTTTGCCAAGGTGCCCGACCGGCAATATTTTCTAATGTGCATAAGCATAATACCGCTCGCCGTGGCTACGTATTGTTGCCTAGGCAACCGTATACACTGTGAGGCTAGGTCGGCTAGATGACGTCAACACACTGAGCCGAGTGTTGTGTGCGTCTTGGATTCAGGGTTCGGTTCGCTATTCCAGATTAATTACCAGGTACATAATACAGCGTTATATATAGAATACCCATATGTATATCTACAACGTTTTTGTATTCTTGAATAGGTGCCTTTATTGTCACATAGGATTTAATTGATTTAGATTATTATTCAACCCTCATTTTGTATGTTATAATCCTGATTTCTGTACTAAGGTTTAGCGTTTCTGCTAAGGTGTGCTGTCCCTTTTGAATCATGTTTTGCCGCTAAGATGGCTGCTCCTTATTTAGCACATAATTTGATCTGTGTCATTTAGGCAGGCTATATTATATAAAATGACCACTAGTGCACTATGTATAAAGTGTATATCTCACATTACACATTCATTAGGAATATGTGTTAGGGGACACATTAGTATTTGTAACATTTATTGTGCACTTATAACACATTTTATTATGTCACGTATATGAGCATATTTGGTATATGCTCTCTTTGATATCTACTATATGTTTGTGATATGATCATTTATTTTGCACTGTCTCTATAATGAGCATCTGATAACACTTGTAACATATATATGAATTCACTAAGGAATTATCTATTGTTGAGGATCACTATGGTAACCATTTTGGCGCAATTTCACTGGGGGAGGGGTTTGTTTGGCTATATATTTTCAGTTGTTGTTGGTTTGTGTTTGTTTGAGGAAGGGGAGTGTGTCCCCGAAACGTCACGCTTGATTTAATAAACTTTTGATTAAAAGACCAGTGAGTGCCTTCCTTCATTATATATATATATATATATATATATATATATATATATATATATATACTTATACTGCAGCTGCCCCAGTGACAGGACTCTTGTACCCAGTATATATATATAAAATGGGCGGAGCCATCTGAGGGGCGGGGCTAGTGCTCCCCCATCTTCAAAAGTCACCAGCCGCCACTGGGTAAAGCCATACCGCACAATTTGTAATCTCGGTCATTGTGCTGATTCTTAGACTCTTAACCAAGCCCCACAGTGTCATATGTATACACGCATTTACAAACTCCTGCAGGCTCCTGTTTATGTTATCTGCCTTTTCAGAATGCAGGGGAGGTGGGGAGTATCTGATATTTTTGTTTACCCAGCCCCTTTCAATGGGTGTCACAGACTCATCAACAGTGCTAAACTGGGAGCTTCTAAGTAAGTTTTTAAAAGGTGTTATAATGGATTTTCAGATCAGTATCTGTGCATATTCTTCTTTATAGTAGTGTCTATTACATGCAGTTATATTAAAATTGGTGTATATTGCTCCTTTAATATTAATAAATATATGTGCAAATAGTGGTCGGAAAACTTTACTATAGTAAAAAAGGATGATCACGTTTAAAGGGACAGTTTAGTCAAAATTTAACTTTCATGATTCAGATAGGGAATGCAATTTTAAACAATTTTTTAATTCACTTTTATCATCAAATTTGCTTTGTTCTCTTGGTATTCTTTGTTGAAAGCTAAATCTAGGTAGGCTCATGTGCTAATTTCTAAAACCTTGAAGGCCGACCCTTATTTCAATGTACTTGGCAGTTTTTCACAGCTAGAGGGCATAAGTTCATTTGTGCCATACAGATAACATTATGACCACGCTCGTGGATTTACAAGTGAGAGGGCATTGATTGGCTAAATGCAAGTCTGTCAAAAGAACTAAAATAAGGGGTCTGCAAAGGCTTAGATGCAAGGTAATCACAGAAGTAAAAAAGTATATTAATATAACCATGTTGGTTATGCAAAACAGGGGAATGGGTAATAAAGGGATTATCTATATTTTAAAACAATAACAATTCTGGAGTAGACTGTCCCTTTAAGGTGCACAAAGGGGAGCCAGACATTATAAAAAGGAGGGGCTAGTCACCTCACCCTCCCCTGTATACACCTATGATCTATTAGTTAGGTTCATTTTAATGTTAATACCACCCTGGCCTTGAATAACCCTTCTGTTGTTCCATGTCACATTGAGCACATTTGGATTTGGAAAACACTTTCAATCTCATACTTCACCATCCTTAGCAAATGTCAACTATCCAAATATTTTTTATTTTTTTACACAAATCAGTAAGTACATCTCACGCAACTGTCTAATGAACTTCATTGTACAGACATGAATAAATTAAACATCTCTCATTTGCCCTTTTGCTTTTCCTCCTGGCAGCGATGGCATGTCAGATGCATAATATTTATAGAGTCAAAGATACCAACTAATAAGCTAGCGTGATTCCCCTTTCATTTCAGGCACCAACTGTGAGCACTAAGGAATGGAATATTTTTATTGAAGGTTAAAGAGACAATTCTTTCCATAACTTAAATAAAATAATACAAATGAAAAGAAGCTGCATGTGAGCAACACATCTCACATATACAAATTTATATTAATATTCAAATGTGGCATTTTCTTCAGAACCGGGTATTTGCCCAGCCAGTGCCCTGATACAAAGTGCCTTAGAAATTAACGGCTAGATTTAGAGTTTGGCGTTTGCCGTCAAAACCAGCGTTAGAGGCTCCTAACGCTGGTTTTGGGCTACCACTGGTATTTAGAGTCAGTCAGGAAAGGGTCTAACGCTCACTTTGCAGCCGCGACTTTTCCATACCGCAGATCCCCCTATGCCATTTGGGTATCCTATCTTTTCAATGGGATCTTTCTAACGCCGGTATTTAGAGTCTTGGCTGAAGTGAGCATTAGAAATCTAACGACAAAACTCCAGCCGCAGAAAAAAGTCAGGAGTTAAGAGCTTTCTGGGCTAACGCCGGTTCATAAAGCTCTTAACTACTGTGCTCTAAAGTACACTAGCACCCATAAACTACCTATGTACCCCTAAACCGAGGCCCCCCCACATCTGCTGCCCCTAGCACCGCCGACCCCTATATTATATTTATTAACCCCTAATCTGCCGCCCCCAACGTCGCCTCCACCTACCTACACTTATTAACCCCTAATCTGCCGACCGGACCTCACCGCTACTATAATAAAGTTATTAACCCCTAATCCGCCTCACTCCCGCCTCAATAACCCTATAATAAATAGTATTAACCCCTAATCTGCCCTCCCTAACATCGCCGACACCTAACTTCAAGTATTAACCCCTAATATGCCGACCGGACCTCACCGCTACTCTAATAAATGTATTAACCCCTAAAGCTAAGTCTAACCCTAACCCTAACACCTCCCTAAATTAAATATAATTTAAATCTAAATAGGATGATCTTCAGGGGGGTAGTGTTAGGTTTATTTAAGGGGGGGTTTGGGTTAGATTAGGGGTATGTGGGTTTATGTAATTGTATTTAATTGTAGTTATTTGTAGTTAATTTATTTAATTAATTTAATGATAGTGTAGTGTTAGGTTTAATTGTAACTCAGGTTAGGATTTATTTTACAGGTAATTTTGTATTTCTTTTAGCTAGGTAGTTATTAAATAGTTAATAACTATTTAATAACTATTCTAACTAGCTAAAATAAATACAAAGTTACCTGTAAAATAAATATAAATCCTAAAATAGCTACAATGTAATTATTAATTACATTGTAGCTATCTTAGGGTTTATTTTACAGGTAAGTATTTAGTTTTAAATAGGAATAATTTATTAAAGTATAGTGTAGTGTTAGGTGTAATTGTAACTTAGGTTAGCTAATAGCTATTGTACCTAGTTAAAATAAATTGAAAGTTGCCTGTAAAATAAAAATAAATCCTAAGATAGCTACAGTATAATTATTATTTATATTGTAGCTATATTAGGGTTTATTTTACAGGTAAGTATTTAGCTTTAAATAGGAATAATTTATTTAATAAGAGTTAATTTATTTTGTTAGATTTAAATGATATTTAACTTAGGGGGGTGTTAGTGTTAAGGTTAGACTTAGCTTTAGGGGTTAATAAATTTATTAGAGTAGCGGTGAGGTCCGGTCGGCATATTAGGGGTTAATACTTGAAGTTAGGTGTCTGCGATGTTAGGGAGGGCAGATTAGGGGTTAATACTATTTATTATAGGGTTATTGAGGTGGGAGTGAGGCGGATTAGGGGTTAATAACTTTATTATAGTAGCGGTGAGGTCCGGTCGGCAGATTAGGGGTTAATAAGTGTAGGTAGGTGGAGGCGACGTTGGGGGCGGCAGATTAGGGGTTAATAAATATAATATAGGGGTCGGCGGTGCTAGGGGCAGCAGATTAGGGGTTCATAGGGATAACGTAGGTTGCGGCGGTGTACGGAGCGGCAGATTAGGGGTTAAAAAAAATATGCATGGGTTAGCGATAGCGGGGGCGGCAGATTAGGGGTTAATAAGTGTAAGGTTAGGGGTGTTTAGACTCGGGGTACATGTTAGGGTGTTAGGTGCAGACTTAGGAAGTGTTTCCCCATAGGAAACAATGGGGCTGCGTTAGGAGCTGAACGCTGCTTTTTTTGCAGGTGTTAGGTTTTTTTTCAGCTCAAAATGCCCCATTGTTTTCTATGGGAGAATCGTGCACGAGCACGTTTTTTAAGATGGCCGCGTCTGTAAGCACCGCTGGTATTGAGAGTTGCAGTGGCGGTAAATATGCTCTACGCTCCCTTTTTGGAGCCTAATGCAGCCCTTCTATGAACTCTAAATACCAGCGGTATTTAAAAGGTGCGGGGGAAAAAAAGCCAGCGTTAGATACGCGGGTCGTTACCGACAAAACTCTAAATCCAGCCGTTAGTTTGCACTTCATTTCCATGATAGATAAAAGGATCATTATTGATGCTAACCTGCTGAGAAAATCCTGACAGGCTGGCTATAACAAAGTATACATTTAGGGCCAGATTACAAGTGGATCGGTATGTAATGCTGCGACTTGCACACTAACTCTGCTAGAAGTAAGCTTTTTGCGTGCGCCGGGTAGCTCTCGTATTACAAGTCAACTGTTTCCCTTGAGCGCTTACACGATGAGCGCAAAAAGAACTCAGGATATTGTGCGCGTGCTATGGTATTCCCCCACAGAAGTCAATGGAGAAAGAAAAGTGGAAAAAAAACAGGCTGCGCGCAAACCGGATTGCATATTCTCAAGTCAACTTTCTATAGAATGCAGGCACTTATTTATAGCTGTCCTTAACTGGCAACAGCAAAATGATATAAAATAATTATACCCCTTGGAAAGTCTCTTGCATTTGAGCATGGACTGCAAAACAATGCATATTTTACTCACAAATTTACAGCTTTAAATTATTTGAAACCATTTATTTTGTATGCATTTCGTTCTTAATGCAGTGAATAATTGCTAATATTCCTTGCATCTGCCTTGGACTTTGTTGCATAAACACAGCTTACTAAGGATTTACTTACATAAACTGAACCTGCTTGTCATGTGGGGCTGGAAGACTCAATCACATGATAGCAGCCTGTTAACAGGAACAAAACAGCTGCTGGCAGCCTTGCTAATTCAGAAGCTGTGCACACTGTCTGTTCCTGTAACTGGCTCAGTAAAGGACTCCGTGCACCGCATCAGTTCTTTAATCTGGGTTGACTCTTGTCTGTACAATGTCCTTTGACATCAATTTTCAAAGACAGAATCACATCCATAGGCTTGTCAGATGGATATCAATTTTTTATACAGAAAAGCTGTGGCACAATATAATATAGTATCAGTTATGTTTGTTTGCACATGTTGCGGAATAATTTCATGTTAGAGTTCTGCTTTACATTTCACCAAATATAGCACCAAACAATAATCCTTGTAAGTGTTTTTTATGTTAACTATGAATTACCTTTGGCAGAAGTGATATTTTGTGGACAGTTTAAGAGTTAATGTAGAAAAGAGTAATGCTAATACTGCAGTAATCAGTGAGTTTTTTGGCCTAGGGCAACTAGACCTGTTTCTCGAGCCAAAGGATTTAAGAATTACACCAAATGTTGATGGTTAGTTCTATGGCATGATGCCACTATCTCAGCGACATTAAATTCATGGTGACGGGCAGGCAGTATATATTATTAAATAGCCCAAAGGCAATCTCATTCAAACATGGCTGATCCAAATATGTCTGCACTCACAAAGCTAGGCTTAAAAAATTGATTGTATTACAAATATTAAAAATGGTGGCAATGTCATGCAGTGGCAGA